>NW_019272055.1:902205-951837 GCF_002738345.1 Cucurbita maxima
TTTTTTTTTTTTTTTTTTTTTTTTTTTTTTTTTTTTTTTTTTTTTTTTTTTTTTTTTTTTTTTTTTTTTTTTTTTTTTTTTTTTTTGGCATATTCACCCTTGTTTAGACTTGTTCTCATAAAACTTCCACCCACCTTAAATTTTTTGAAGAAAACCAACTTTCGAAGGGTTGTGAATCAGAAATTCAAACACACTCGAGGAGCATAAGATTAGAAATCATATTTAGGAATCTAATTGACCTAGTATCACATGATAGCTAAACCTAGAAATTTATATATAAAGGGTACGGTTTAATAAAGTTTATAACTTTATAGTTTTCGTTTGCATGTTCAAGAACACTAATAATCTTAACATGTTTATGAGATTTCCAGTATACCTAGGTTGATTTTTATTCCCTGTTTTGACCATGTTGAACACGATGCTTTCTATGATTTTCCTTAGACATATGCTAGAGGGGTTAGAAATTTGTTTATACACAATTATGCTTTGGATGATCGCTATGTGCCCTAGAATATCTCTTATACTAGTTATAGATTGTGAACCACTATTTTATGTTATTAAGGTACTAGAACCTAGTTATAGGTCGCAACATCGCCTTTGGGTTGATACGGTACTTGTACGAATGATTAGGGCACAACCTCTATACGTGAACATGACTAGGACACAACCTCTATACGTGAACTAGCTAGGAGGGGTTAGGGTCTATTTTGTCCATATAGCTCAGTTGTGACCGTTAGTGAGTTATAGCTCAGGTAGTTACTATTTCGGATCATTTACTATTCTAGCCCATGAGGGTACGTAACTGATCAATTACTATCTCCAGTAGAAGGGCGATGCGACACGTCAATTATTGTTTTCGTCTAAACAGGCGATTCAACAAGTATTTATTGTTAAATGTTGCTTATATCTATACATAGTAGGAGAATCCGAGCTGCATCTCTTAATTTTCTGGTTCCATGTAATCCTCATTGTACACATCTATATATATATGAGATCTTGACCCATAGAGGTTTCAGTGTCATTCAACCTAACGTGGTACTAGAGCAAGGTTTATTCATTAACAATGTCTACCATATCTTCTTCTTTCTCCCCATCCACCATCTCCAACACGATCTCATCTACCATGGCGTCGACCTTTGCCTCAATCCCTCTCTACCACGCTTTCACAATCTGTCTCACCAAGAACAACTTCATCATATGGCGCGCTCAGCTCCTCCTCTTCCTAAGAAGTACGAAGCTTATGGGCTACCTCAATGCACCATTGCAGCACTTGCCAAACTGGTCCCTTTCTCAACCATTGCTGGTACTAACCTGGTCTCTTATCCGATCTATGATTGGTGGTATGATCAGGATTAACAGGTCCTTAGCGGCCTTCTCTCCTTCATGTCTGAGGAGATTCTTCGCGATGTGGTTGCCGCTACTCTGTCTAAGGAGGTGTGGGATACCCTACATCGGATGTTTTCATCGTCAACTCATGCTTCCACGGTCCAGATCCGTGTTGAGCTCGCTACATTCAAGAAACATGATCTATCTACTGCAGATTATTTTTGCAAGATCAAAGGGCTGGCCACCGAGTTGGTAGCCGTCGACTCTACCTTGCGGGATGATGATGTGATCGCCTATCTCCTCGCTAGTCTTGACCCTAACTATGATCCCTTCATCACCTCGATAACTACCAAGAGTGAAACCCTCACGCTTGATGATGTGTTTGCACATCTAATGGGTTTGAAGCTTGCCAACTACAACACGAGGCTGAACTTCAGTTAAATCTTGTTTCTTCGGCCAATTTTGCTGGTATGGTGGTTAGTAGAAGAACCGTGGGCGTAGGGATCGAGGTCCTGGCCGTTCTCGAGGTGTCACGCC
This sequence comes from Cucurbita maxima, assembly GCF_002738345.1. Classification (NCBI taxonomy): domain Eukaryota; kingdom Viridiplantae; phylum Streptophyta; class Magnoliopsida; order Cucurbitales; family Cucurbitaceae; genus Cucurbita; species Cucurbita maxima. The sequence continues at coordinate 904,069 of NW_019272055.1, forward strand.
CTATCGTCGTGATTCTTCTACTCATCCTTCCTGCAAGATCTGTGGTAAAGTGGGGCATACTGATGTTCGCTGCTGTATAGGATGGATGAGTCCTACCAAGATGAACCTCCTTCTGCAGCATTGGTGGCTACTTCCTCCTACAAGATTGATTTAATTTGGTATAGCGACACAGGCGCAGCTGATTATATCACCAGTGACCTGGATCGTCTCGCTGCACATGAACGCTTCATGGAGATGAACAAGTTTAAGTCGGTAATGGAGCAGGTTTGTAGATTTTGCTTACGGGTCATTCTTCAATTAATACTGCTGCTCGTCTTCTTGCATTGCATAATATTTTGCATGTGCCTGAAATTTCAAAATATCTTCTTTCCGTTCATAAATTTTCTTGTGATAATGACGTATTCTTTGAATACCCTCCTTGACAATTATTTATTAAGGATCGACGATCAAGGAAAAGTCTTCTAGACGGGTTGTGTGAGTCTGGTCTCTATCCTATCAAGTCATTTGATGTCCATGATCTCAAGCACACCTTAGTGAGCAGATCTAGTACTCACGCATAATGACATGCACATCTTTAACATCCTTCCTCTCATCAATCGTCTTTCTACTTGTGTCATCGATAAGAAATGCCCCTTAAAGCAACTTTTTCATACCCACCAAATTACTCCTTATTAAAAGTTTTTGGGTGTGCTTGTTGGTCTCATCTTCGCCCTTATAACAAACAAAAACTCTCTTTTCGATCCAAGGAATGTGTCTTTCTAGGCTTCAGTTCTTTACATAAAGGGTATAAGTGTCTTGATACCGATTCTAGTCGTGTCTATATTTCTAGATATGTCATATTTGATGAGAATGTTTTTCCGTTCAAGAGAGCCCCACCTAGTTCTTCCCCAACCTTACAGCCGACGCACAATGCCCCTGATTTGCACACCTTGCATTTGGGTAACAACAGTACTAATTTGGAGAATGATCATATGCATATATCTGTGTCTACTAACTCTTTGGATGCAAAAAAAAAATTGATTCCCACATTAGCTTCAGGATTGTCGTCGCCATCCTCCGCTTTGCTGCTGTGTGAATCGAAATCTGTTGTTCCACTAATGTTTAGGGCCTCGGATCCTTCGCCAGCAGATGATATTCCCGCATTCTTAGGCCCCACCCCTAATTCTCTGCACTCTGATCCTTGGGACTAGTCTCCTGGCTCGCCTCAGAGTGTGCAACGCCCAGTCGAGTCCTCGGCTACTGGTCGATCGACTGCTGTAGCACTAGCTGCTCCCCTCGCAATGGTTAGTACGACTATCCCCTTAGCTATGGATCCGACACCTATTGCTCATCCGTATGGTACTCGATTGAAGCACAATATCAAGCAACCCAAGGTGCATACAGATGAAACTATAACATATTCTGTGGTTCGGTCTTCTGCCTTTGAACCTACTTCACATATTACTGCTATGGAGCATTCCCTCTAGCATAAGGCAATGAATGATGACTTTCAGACACTTCTAAAAAATAAGACATGACGCTTAGTTTCTCCTTGCACTGGTCTTAACGTTATTGATTGCAAATGAATTCTCAAACTCAAGCAAAAGCCAGATGGCTTTATTGACCGCTACAAAGTACACCTGATTGCTAAAAGGTTGAAACAACAATATGGTGTTGATTATGATGATACCTTCAATTTAGTTGTTAAGCCAACTACATTCGACTCTTATTGTCTTTTGCTGCTTCTCGTGGTTGGACTATTCAACAGATTGATATTCAGAATTCTTTTCTTCCTGGCTTTCTTAATGAAGATGTTTATATGAAGCAACCCCCTTGATTTTTGGATTCTCAACATCCTGGTTTTCTTTGCAAGCTAGATAAGTCACTTTATGGCCTCAAACAAGCTCCGTGCCTGGTTTTCTCGCCTTAGCTCCCAACTATTACAACTAGATTTTACACCTATTTGTCCGCGTCTTTAATCGACAGACGAAGCATGTTGAAGTTGATTATCACTTCGTTCGTGAACGAGTATCGACTCGTCAGCTTGATGTGCAGCTCATATCTTCCAAGGATCAGCACGCCGATATCATGACAAATCTACTGCCAGCTCCTTCTTTTCGTAGTTTTCGATGCAACCAGAACTTATTGAGGAGGGTGTTAAACATAAAAGAGGTTATATCTATACATAGTAGGAGAATCCTCTATTCTTGGAGCTACATCTTCTAATTTACTAGTTTGTTACCCGAGATCAATGCCCACCATGTAATCCTCATCCTACACATTTATATATACATACATACATACATATGAGGTCATGACCCATAGAGATTACAACTCCATTCCACTTAACATTCATAACTGAATGTCACTATGGAAAATCCTCCAATTTTAACTCAGTAAATAGCTAGGTGTGGAATACATATATTATGTATACTACGCTCTCATACCAAACCTGTAATCAGAGAAATTTTGAGAAACCCATGAGGGATGCCTGGTAACTGAAGTGTTTTTAATCTTTAGTTTAATATAAATAAATAAAAAAAATATATATAAAAAAAAAAACTTTCAACAAATATACATTATCAATGATACACAATATACAATAAAATAATAAAATAATAAAAAAAAGCTTTCAACAAATGATATCGTGTTTGATTCTAGTAATCTTTGTCTGTGTCTCGTATTTTTCTTACATCCTTAAATTTTTTTCTCGAGAAAAAAATTTATAAATATTTTTTTCTAAAGACATGTAAACTATCAACCTCAATTTTCTTTAATATAATTTTTTAATTTTTTAATGCTATCCCTAAACCTTTTTAAAATTATATTATTTCTTATCGACTTTCTATAATGGTTCCTAAGAACAATTCTCATGCATAATCACTAACCCAATTCGGGTTCGTAAGTAGTTCTCCAACATGTAACAAACCTAATGATAGTTCTTGCATAGTAAACTTAATCTATAAAGTCACGAATCTTGCAAACAGCCTATATGAGTTCTCGAGTGAACTGGCTTTTCTATTTATCTTACTTGGTTGGCTAGCTTACATTGCTTAGGAAGTGAATTATCAGTATTTATGTATGTGAAAAGTGTATCCTCATCATTGTTCAATAGAGTATCACGAATCTTTAACATCATCTATGAAAGGTTAGCTACTAACCACTCCACAAGACCATAAAGTTACACCGAATTTTGGGATGGACCTCATATGCTAGGTGTCACGGTCATGCTCGTCCAGGGCGTGTTGCCCATGGCCGCATGCCCATGGCAAGCCAAACCCTTGTCATGTCTTTTCATTCTAGTGTTTTTACTTCTATAGTTCTAGGGCGTATGACGCCTCAACAATATCATGTCTAGGCCTGCCAGACATGAAATGTCTCAAAATGTACTATAGGGGGATATGACTAGTTGTCAACTTCTCCCTACCCAAGGTTATATATGCTAAGCCGTTGTTATTTCTCTCTTGCTTGCTTATATAACGTCTCTTTCAAAAATCTCTCTTTCTAAAATCTCTCTCTACCCTCGTTTTCCAAAACCTTCTTTTAAAACCGAGGCTAGAGGCTCGATCATACGTCGCTTGGCCGTAGGCGACGCAAGTACAAATTGGCTCAGCTCACTTGTCGTTGGAAAGTGAGTGCCGTACAATCGCTAGTCCGCTGCCTTTAAGAGTGCGATTGTGTCAAGTGGTATCAGAGCTTTGTTAGCTCCGTGACACAGTAAAGACCGAAACCATGTCGACGACAAAGTCGACACCCAAAGCACAAGCCGACCGGCTTACGCTAATAGAGGAGGAAATGCTGTTCCTGAAAGAAGTCCCTGACACCCTCCGCTTCCTGGAAGCACGGGTGACCGAATTGAGTGAGAAAGTCGTAGGAATCGACGCAATGGGCAACCGCCTGGATGGGTTGCCAATCGCAGAATTGATGTTTCGAGTGACCTCGCTCGAAGAAAGAGTTGCTCCTACGAGCAGCCCAAAACCATCTGGTAGTCCGGATAGCTCTGTCGCGCACAAGGAGGGACGTGGCGAAGAGTTCGACGTGCTACAAAATACAATGATGAGCTTGTTCAATGGACTAGCTGATGAGTTCAGAACAACAATCGATGACATCCAAGAAAGGATGGCCTCCATGGGCACTCGAATTGAAGTGACCATGAAAGCCGTGGAGAACGTCACGGCTGGACAAACAAATACAGGGTCCAACAAACTAAGATTCCCAGAACCTAGAGCCTTTAAAGGGAATCGGGACGCCAAAGAGTTAGAAAACTTCATCTTTGATGTCGAACAGTACTTCAAAGCCACAACGGCTTGTGCTGACGACAAGAAGGTGACCGTAGCTTCGATGTATCTCACAGACGACGCCAAACTGTGGTGGCGTACGAAGGTGCAAGACATCGAGGATGGATTGTGCACCATTGACTCGTGGGAGGACCTTAAGAAAGAGTTGAGGGACCAGTTCCTCCCCGAAAACGCAGGACATTTAGCAATGGAAAAGCTAGTAGCCCTGAAACACACTGGAAGCCTACGAGACTATGTCAGACAGTTCTCAACCCTGATGCTCGATATCAGGGGCACATCAGAGAAGGACAAGGTGTTCTTCTTTATAAATGGGTTACAACCGTGGGCCAAAACAAAGCTACACGAGAACAAGGTCCAAACCCTAGCCGCCGCAATGGCCTGTGCCGAGAGACTCCTAGACTATGGGAACGAAGCGGGATCCCAAAGGAGAATAACACCAGCCCCAAACACTGGTGGCAAGCCATACTGTTAAAGATATTTAGTAATAAATTATAGTTTACCATATATATTATATTTGATATTTTATTATAAGGCAAATATCTAATATTTGCCTTATTATCATAGGTATCTTTCTATTTATTGTTATTTCCATTTATTACTATTTACATATCCTTGTAATTTATTTGATTATAAATAAGATAACTTTCACACCATTTACGTGTGGTGGATTAATCAAACATTCACATGGTATCAGAGCCCTCTCGGTTTAACAACCCCGATCGTTTCTTTTCAATGGCTTTTGAATCCTCTAATCTTTTTCTCCACCACCCCTGCTGGTTTTGACGCCGCAGGAGCAGTCTTCATGGCTGCCATAGTCGGAGCCGATTGATTACTCTTCGGCTTCACCCTATTGACCTCCAAATCACCTTTCGTCATACTCTGTACATATAACCTCACCTTTTCCAACCAAATCGGTTTTCCCCTTGGCCAATATAGTATCTCTCATTTTCTTTCCAATCAACCTTCATCCTTCACATAAACCCTAACCTAAACCTATCAACCTTTTGCAGAGATTTACCTTCGGAATCTGGGTGCCGCACTGGCCTATTCGCCAACCAAGTTTCCGCCGCCCTTCCTGCCAAAATTGGCTTCTTCGCCCGATGAGGCGACTCTTCCGACTGCCCTTCTCGCCAAAATTGGCTCCTTCGCCCAATGTGGCGACTCTTCCGGCTTCAACATTGTCTTTGTCCCTTGCTCTAGGTTTCCCCTTCTACTTCTTGGGGTTAGAAATATTCTCACCAGAGCCAAAGCAGCATCGTCGCTAAGCGACAATCCCTCTTCATGGGTTAGACATATTTTCGCCGAAGCCAAGGCAGCATCGCCGCTGAGCGGCGATCCCTCTGCAATTTTTGATGGCCAACAACCGGGTTGTTAGCATCTTCATGAAAAGTGTTTCTCAACCTCTTTAAATTTTTCAGATTCAAGCTTCACGTTCGTTTAAATCCGACGCTTAGCTTGCGGTGGGGTGTTAAAGATATTTAGTAATAAATTATAGTTTACCATATATATTATATTTGATATTTTATTATAAGGCAAATATCTAATATTTGCCTTATTATCATAGGTATCTTTCTATTTATTGTTATTTCCATTTATTACTATTTACATATCCTTGTAATTTATTTGATTATAAATAAGATAACTTTCACACCATTTACGTGTGGTGGATTAATCAAACATTCACACATACAAACCACCAAGTCATCGAAATGGAAGCCCCAACAGGCCGAACGGAGGTAACGACAGACCAAGCGGATGGACGGATAGACCTCCACAGAATAACCAAGCAGGGACATCTCGAGGACCTTACCATCAAAGGAACCACCCGACGACGCCGTTACAATGCATGCTCTGTAAAGGTCCCCACAAGGTATCTTACTGTCCTCATCGGGCCTCTCTCACTGCGCTCCAAGTGTCCATTCAAGAGAGCAATGACGCAAGGGTTGAGACTATGCTTGACAAGAAGGAAGATCAAGACAATCCCCGAATGGGCGCACTTAAATTCTTGTCAGCTCTCCAACGAAAGGTCGAACCGAAGGAGATAGTAGAGAAAGGACTCATGTTCGTAGATGCGACAATAAATTTCCAACCGAATAGGAGCACTCTGATAGATTCAGGAGCGACCCACAACTTTATCGCTGATCAAGAAGCCCGAAGATTAGGACTCACTATAGGAAGGGACCCGGGAAAAATGAAAGCTGTCAACTCTGAGGCCTTGCCTATTGTGGGAGTTTCCAAAAGAGTCCCCTTTAAAATAGGGGATTGGACAGGAGAGCTAGATCTTGTCGTAGCTCGCATGGACGACTTTGACGTGGTACTTGGGATGGAGTTCCTCCTAGAACACAAAGTTATCCCAATGCCGCTGGCAAAGTGCTTAGTGATCACTGACCGCAACCCCACAGTAATACCTGCAAGCATCAAGCAACCAGGTAATCTTCGAATGATCTCGGCCATACAATTGAAAAAGGGACTCGCACGAGAGGAACCTACATTTATGGCCATACCATTGATGGAAGTAACAACCACCGAAGAAACTGTCCCAAATGAAATCAATGAGGTACTAAACGACTATGCTGACATAATGCCAGAGAGCTTACCCCAAACATTACCACCTCGTCGAGGCATTGATCACGAAATCGAACTCATCCCCGGAGTTAAACCGCCAGCGAAGAACGCATACCGGATGGCTCCGCCCGAGCTAGCCGAATTAAGGAAACAACTGGATGAGTTGCTGAAGGCGGGATTCATCCGCCCGGCAAAGGCACCCTATGGAGCCCCCGTACTGTTCCAGAAGAAGAAGGATGGGACGTTGCGTCTGTGTATAGACTATAGAGCCTTAAACAAGGTGACGGTACGCAACAAATATCCACTGCCGATAATATCCGACTTGTTCGACCAACTTCACGGGGCCAAGTACTTCACGAAGTTGGACTTACGATCAGGGTATTACCAAGTACGTATTGCCGAAGGGGACGAGCCCAAGACGACGTGCGTAACAAGATATGGGGCCTTCGAATTCCTAGTAATGCCCTTTGGCTTGACAAACGCTCCAGCTACTTTCTGCACGTTGATGAACCAAGTTTTCTACGAATACTTGGATCAGTTTGTCATAGTATACCTCGACGACATAGTGGTTTACAGCACAACCCTAGAGGAACACAAAGTGCACTTGAAGCTGGTGTTCGACAAGCTGCGACAAAACCAACTGTATGTCAAGAAAGAGAAATGTGCATTCGCACAAACATGCATCAACTTCCTTGGACATGTCGTCAGATGTGGACAGATTAGTATGGATAGCGATAAGATAAAAGCTATCCAAGAATGGAAGGTTCCTACTTCCGTATCCGATTTGCGGTCCTTCTTAGGATTAGCCAACTACTATAGGCGGTTCGTCGAAGGGTTTTCACGACGAGCCGCCCCATTGACAGAGTTGTTGAAGAAAGACCACACTTGGTCGTGGTCAGATGATTGTCAAATGGCCTTTGAAGATCAGAAAACAACCATGACGAGGGGTCCTGTCCTCGGATTGGTAGATGTTACAAAGCCATTTGAAATAGAAACAGACGCTTCCGACTTTGCCCTAGGTGGGGTCCTTATTCAAGAAGGCCACCCCATCGCTTTCGAAAGTCGAAAACTCAATGACGCCGAACGTAGATACACTGTCTCCGAAAAAGAAATGCTGGCAGTAGTCCATTGCCTTCGAGTCTGGAGACAATATCTCTTGGGATCACAGTTCGTAGTGAAGATGGATAACAGCGCCATTTGCCACTTCTTTAATCAACCAAAATTGACGGCAAAACAAGCCCGGTGGCAGGAGTCGTTGGCTGAATTCGACTTCAAGTTCGAACACAAAGCAGGGAAGAGTAATCAAGCAGCCGACGCACTGAGTCGGAAGGGCGAACATGCGGCCCTGTGCATGTTAGCCCATATTCACTCAAGTAAGATCGATGGATCGATGCGCGACATCATTAAGGAACATTTACATAAAGACCCATCGGCCAAAGCCGTCGTCGAACTAGCTAAAGCTGGGAAAACACGACAGTTTTGGGTTGAGGGAGACCTTCTGATGACAAAAGGAAACAGGTTGTATGTCCCAAGAACGGGAGAACTGAGGAAGAAGCTCATTCAGGAATGTCATGATACCTTATGGGCCGGACACCCCGGGTGGCAAAGAACATACGCTCTAATAAAGAAGGGGTACTTCTGGCCAAACATGCGAGATGACATCATGCAATACACCAAGACGTGCCTCATCTGTCAACAGGACAAAGTCGAGAAAGCCAAACTCTCAGGACTCTTGGAACCTCTACCTGTGCCGACACGACCCTGGGAAAGTGTATCTCTGGACTTCATAACACACCTCCCAAAAGTTGGGGACTATGACGCTATCTTGGTTATCGTAGACCGATTCTCAAAATATGCGACGTTCATCCCCACTCCCAAATTATGCTCGGCCGAACTCACAGCTCAACTATTTTTCAAACACATTGTAAAGTTATGGGGTATTCCGTCGAGCATCATCAGTGATCGGGATGGCAGATTCATTGGGACATTCTGGACCGAGTTATTCGCCTTCTTGGGAACAACCTTAAACATCTCCTCGAGTTACCACCCTCAAACCGATGGTCAGACAGAACGGTTCAATTGCTTGCTCGAAGAATACTTACGTCACTTCGTCGACGCTCGCCAGAAGAACTGGATACAACTGTTAGATGTCGCCAAATTTTGCTTCAATTGTCAAACCAGCTCGTCTACGGGAAAGAGTCCCTTTGAAATTGTAAGTGGACGACAACCGGCCTTACCCCACATTATCGATCATCCTTATGCAGGGAAAAACCCTCAAGCTCACAACTTCACAAGAGAATGGAAGCAGACAACAGATATAGCCCGGGCATATTTAGAAAAGGCTTCCAAGCATATGAAAAAGTGGGCAGACAAGAAGCGTCGCCCCCTTCAATTTCGAGCAGGAGATCAAGTCCTCATCAAGCTGAAACCAGAACAGATCAGATTTCGCAACCGAAAGGACCAGAGACTAGTTCGCAAGTATGAAGGCCCGGTCGAAGTCCTAAAAAAGATCGGGACTACCTCCTACCGAGTTGCACTCCCCACATGGATGAAAATCCACCCAGTAATTCATGTGAGCAACTTGAAGCCATACCACCCTGACCCAGAAGACGACCAACGAAATGCAACCACCAGACCGAGCATCGATCTGAGGAAAAAGGAAACAAAAGAAGTAGAGGAGATCCTCGCCGACAGGGTTAGGAAGATAGGACGACCTGTACGGACGATTCGTGAATTCCTTGTCAAATGGAAGAATATCCCTACAGAGGAAACAAGCTGGGAACGCGCCGAAGACCTGAAATCCGCAGCCACCCACATCGCCAGGTTTGAAAGTAGTCGGTCGACGGGGTCGTCAACCAATTAAGTGGGGGAGGATGTCACGGTCATGCTCGTCCAGGGCGTGTTGCCCATGGCCGCATGCCCATGGCAAGTCAAACCCTTGTCATGTCTTTTCATTCTAGTGTTTTTACTTCTATAGTTCTAGGGCGTATGACGCCTCAACAATATCATGTCTAGGCCTGCCAGACATGAAATGTCTCAAAATGTACTATAGGGGGATATGACTAGTTGTCAACTTCTCCCTACCCAAGGTTATATATGCTAAGCCGTTGTTATTTCTCTCTTGCTTGCTTATATAACGTCTCTTTCAAAAATCTCTCTTTCTAAAATCTCTCTCTACCCTCGTTTTCCAAAACCTTCTTTTAAAACCGAGGCTAGAGGCTCGATCATACGTCGCTTGGCCGTAGGCGACGCAAGTACAAATTGGCTTAGCTCACTTGTCGTTGGAAAGTGAGTGCCGCACAATCGCTAGTCCGCTGCCTTTAAAAGTGCGATTGTGTCACTAGGCAACTATGTGATGCTATCAATGTGAATATTGTAGTTGAGATGGCCGAATTGGTCTAAGGTGTTGGATTAAGGTTCTAGTCTGAAAGGGTGTGGCTTTAAATCCCACTCTCAACAACAATCTGTTTTGGGAATTTTCGTGTATTTTTAATATTATTTTCCATCACTAAACTTAAACTCTCCTTAACCCGACATGGACTCTAGACCGACCAACCAACCAAACAATTTTGAAGTTTGTAAGAGCATTTCGCATGCATAATCACTAACCCAATTCGGGTTTGTAAGTAGTTCTCTCATGTAACAAACCAATGATAGTTCTTACATAGTAAACTTAATCTATCAAGTCACGATCTTGCAAATAGCCTATATGAGTTCTAGAGTGAATTAGCTTTTCTGTTCATCTTACTTGGTTGGCTAGCTTACATTTCTTAGGAAGTGAATTATCAGTATCTATGTATGTGAAAGGTGTATCCTCGTCATTGTTCAATATGGTATCACCAATCTTTAACAAGTAACCACTCCACAAGACCATAAATTTATACTGAATTTTGGGAGGGATCTAACGTGCTAGCCAGCTAACTAATGTTATTTGTGTGGACATTATAGTTGAGATGGCTGAGTTGGTCTAAGGTGCTAGATTAAGGTTCTAGTCCAAAAGGAAAGGGTGTTGGTTCAAATTCCACTCTTAACAACAATAATGTTGTGGTATCAATTGTTTTTATATTATTTTTCATCCCAAACTTTTTTAATAGTTCTCTTAGTATCCATGTAACAAACCCAACGAGAATTTGTGCATAGTTCACTTAATCTATAGTGCCACATCTTGTATGAGTTCTAGAGTGAACTAGCTTATTTGTTCATCTTACTTGGTTGGTTGACTTACATTGTTTAGGAAGTGAATTATTAGTATCGATGTATGTGAGAGGTGTGACCTCATTATTGTGATAAATTTAATGAAGATAAGTATGAAGAAGGAATGAAATTCCGTGCTTTATTAGGTGAAAAATGACTATATTTATAGCCGATATAATGCACAAGATAAAAAAAAAAAATCCTAAACAAAAATTAGAATATTTGGCCAAAATAAAGAATCCAGCATAAGATCATATCAGTGACACTTATTCAGGAACTAAAACATAAAAATATCACCCCGTCTTTAGATCAAACTTTAGGATATTGACAGACACCAAGCAACATGCGTAGCATTTCAAACAAAAATCGAGTCAAAGGTTTTGTCCTGATATCTTTCCTGCCATCTCTTCAACATATGCCATGAGAAGCAGCAGTTCAAAAGTTTTAGCAAAATGAGTTTGTGATTCCTTTCACTTATTCTTCTTGGGACATTCATAGTGAGAATGACCAAGGTCATGACAATAAAAACACTCAACAAGAGTTTTGTTAAAACCAGATCTCCCACGTCCTCGTCCTTTACCTCGAAATGTGCCACCTTCACGATTTATTCTCCCTGTACTGCTGTTAAGAGAGATCTTCAATGTCTGCTCTTCCACAGTATGTCTTTGAATACGTTGTTCATGAACTAGTAGACTACTTTACAATTCATCAATGGTCATGATGTCCAAATCGTTGGGTTCTTCAATGGAGCAAGCCATGTAATCAAACTTCGATGTCATGGATAGCAAGGTTTTCTCAACAATGATAACATCGCTCATCTTTTCACCATGACATTTTATTAGCAATGGTGAGAGTACGAGAAAAGAAATCAGAAACAATCTCAACTTCCTTCATATGTATGGTCTCAAAGTTCTTGTGTAGAGCCTGTAACTATGCTCGTTTCACATTTCTATTTTCTTGAAATTTTTTCTTCATTCAATTCTGTAACTGAGCATGTAATCAAACTTTGAAATCATGGAGCGCAAGATTTTCTCCAGAATTGAGCGATCAATAGCCTGGAAAAGGTAGTTCTAAGCTCTTAAGTCTTTCAATTTCTGATTTGCTACCTCCTTCTGTTCATCTAAGTAATCAGCCTCATCTGCTACAACAGAAATTCTAGACTCAACTATTTTTTTAGAGTGAAGAAAGTTCTCCATTAACATGCTCCAATGATCGTATTGACCAACAAATTTTGATATTGCTGGTTGAACAAATCTGCCTTCAGTTGTCATCTTTAGCTGTAGCGGAAAGAGACTAGACTCTGATACTAAATGATGATAAATTTAATGAAAATAAGTTTGGAAGGAAATTAAGTACTTTATTAGGTGAAAAATGACTATATTTATTAGCTATTACAATGCTTAACAAAAGATAAAAATAAAATCTTAACAGTATCATGTCAAAACAAAGAATTCTCCATAAGATCTTTATTCATGAACTAAAACATAAAAATAGCAACTAAATATTGTGCAAACATATTGTTCCATATTTGAGCACATCTTTAACATCATCTATGAAGCTTTGCTAGTAACCACTCCACAAGACCATAAAGTTACACTGAATTTGGGAGGGACCTCATGTGCTAGCCAGCTAACTAATGCTACCTGTGTAGAAATATCTTTTGTAGCTAATTCAATATGCCTAAAATTTTGGGAACTTGACCAAGTAGAGAACTAGGAACATAATTTCATGAGATAGAATTCACTTGTTTCAATATAGAGGAAGTAATGAGTGTTACTTAAGTGTTGTTTTCAAGAGTTGAACAATGAGGTCATACCTTCTCATTGGCCCGAGAAAGTCTTCATTTATAGTTGGATCATAAACAAATAATTTGTAATATCCCAAGTAAGATTAAAGTAACTTAAGCATACTTATCCCAAGTATGATTAAAGTAACTTTAAGTATACTTAAGGTGCTGAGGTAAGGTTTAGATTAGATGATTCAAGTAAATTAATAAAGAGATGCAAGCCAAGACAAGTAGTTAGATGAACAGAAAAAAATTATATAAATATGGTACCACACTTTTTATTTTTTTGTTCTAGTTTTTGTTGCTAGTACTTAGATGGTTAGTGTTGTTCTTATTATAATCTATCCGAAGGACCATAATGCTTGGATTACGAGGTCTCAACCTTGGTTCTAATCCTTGATTGTTGTCTCGTTCTTAGTTACTTTCTAGGTTCTTGTTTTATTCTTAGCTTATTCTTCAAGACATTCCCTTAAGGAGATTTACAGTACTAGTCATGAACCTAACAACCTGTGTTCAAGTATTCATACGTTTCAAGCGACACAATCTATACCAACGTTCAAGGCTTCATGCATTCCAAGCGACGTAGACTAAACCCTGATCCCGGGCTTGCCCTATGATACAGTCTGAAAATCAATGCCCAAGGCTTCATGGGCATATTCTGAATACCTATACTTAAGACTTCTTACGTTCCTAACAATGTAGTCTGATCTTGCGTCCAAGACTTTCCCTACAAGATAAAGGGGTTTTCTGGCCCGATTCTTCATAGAATTTCTTCCTTTGTCTTCCTTCAAAATAAAGGAATTTGTTTGGAGGAATGTCTTTATGTGTGTGGCCTTAATTTTGGAAAATCATCCCAGTCTGCAACTCATCCAAAAATGCAGATTTTTGTATTCTTGGGCAGCTTGTTCTACGATGTTTTAGATCTCGATTCCTTCATCATTGTTACTCATCTTAACCCCCTTAAGTTATATGTTAGGTTGAATGACTATCATGGGTCTACTGATCAGGGCAGGGGCACTATTAGGTCTCAATTTAAGTCCTTAATATTACTAATAACGTACTAAAGGGAATAAAAAACTAGTCTCGACTCTTGTGATGACGTTCATGATAAGATATTAGCATCTTAAGCTACCTCAAGGTCTCTTGTACGCTATATTGGTAAACGAAAAACTTAAAGGCATTTTGATTCTTTATGCTTAACTTCCAGGAGTTGTAACTATATTCATGACCATAATTAACACGATGTATACTTTATAGCTATAATTATCCACTATATAAATAAGCCTTAAATACATTAAAAAAAAAAAAAAAAAACACCATACCTCTAAATTACTCTAAATGATTCACACAAAAATTTAAGATCTTGTAATTTAATCAATTATGAAAATGAATTTCTTGGTAAAATTTTGAAGTCTTGAAAAATTACAGGTTTTGAGTCATGAAACTTGGTTTTTTATTATGTATTTTCCTTTTTGTTTCTTCACAACAACTCTCTTTTTTTTTTTTATTATTATTCTAAAACCACCTAAATATTTATGTAATTGATGTACTTAGAGTGCCTAAGATTCAAATTGCTTCCGCACGTGTTATATTAACACCATCAATTAGTATCAAAACAAGTTTTAGGCATTTTATTTACATTAATTTGAGCATGGTGGTCCATTTCATGAATGAAATTTTGTGGTTGGTAAAGTGGATGTTTATGGTTTTGACATTTTTTTTTATGCTTATATTTGATACAATTATTATAATTGGCCTAATGTGTATGGGCTTTAATGAGCGAAGAAAGGTATGTAATTTTTATGGAGTCATTAGAGTCCATTTTAGGTTGTAATTGATCGAAAATGGAAGAGATAGCAAGTTGAATCGAAGAAGAAAATGGAAGAGACGGTTCGGGTGTTTTTCTGCTAGTTGGGGTCCAATTCAACGTTTTTAAGGGTTGATTCGGTCAGTTCGTGATCCTCGGGAGCGGTTCAAGTTATTTTTAATTATTAATGTAATAATTTAGTTAATTCCTTGCTTTAAAATACCAAAACCAATCTACTTTAGTGTGTTTAATTAATTATGCATCATGAAGGTATGTTTTAATTAAATAGAAAATGTATATGCATAAAGTATGTCATATAGATTTAAAATCCCACCATAGGCTACATGTTTCATGCATTACAAGTATGTTATAAGTGTTATAATGTATAGTATGCATGTTTAGGGTTCCATGAGTGATAGAAATAAATTGTTATATTATTGCATGGAATGGATGATTATATAATTGTTATATAAAGCATGTTAGATGCATGTTATAGGTTATTTTCAATGTCATAAAACGAGATAGACGTTAAAATCTATAACAAAGATAAATGCATGCTCACTTAAGGTTAACAACCAAGCACGATCAATTTTAATAGATAAAATAGGTCGATATCTTGTAAAACTGCGGTTACAAGAAAGCTCACCTAGCATGATCTTGTCTAAGGCTGGAGGTACTTAAGTTGACGGTTTACGGAACACCTGCTAACTGGAGATCGGGCCAGTACTTGAGCTTAGTTAGCCCAGTTTTATGAGCATGCATGAGTGATGTAAGGATTTTTTTTAAAATGAAAAATCACCTAGACATCATAGGTAAAAATCCAGTATAAATGTTATACTTGGAAAAATCATCTAGACTTAGGTTATATTTAATTAGCCGGAATATACCTAAGTAATAAGTATACTCAACCGTCTAAAATACTTAGTGGGAAGAAAAAGGTATATGAGATACATCGTTTTCTTTTTACGCTCTCTGAAAAATTCACACCATGAGATTCATGCTCGGCCTCGTGTCGCCCTGGGTGCGGCCTCCATTCGGAAGGTATTTGCATGAGTCAATAACAAGGTGAATAAAGAAATTATTTATAGTAAGTGGGAGAAGGAAGTATATCAACACATCCTATGGTCTCCACCACTAGGTTGCACCGTGAGATTCCCATGTTTCGCCTACATGTTGCCCTAGAGTAACTACCCATTCGGAGGGTTGTAACATAGGAGTCGAAACAATGCAAACTCTAGAAATGGATAGGATTTCTTAGGTCCATTCCCAACTTTGGTTTTTTCATTCGATAACATTGTTGGGGCCGATCTCTGAGGTCTGAAAATGGCAGGTCACACTTATGAAGAATTACTAAGAGTTAGTATATTCTTGACCAAAGTGGCAGTAACTAAAAGACTATAGGAATAAGAGTTATTCTGGGATTAGTGTTTAAGTCAAGAATGTCTTGATTTAGTGAAGGAGTGATTGACTGCCCCTCGGTAGCAGTTGCTCTAACTCAAAGTACCGTTGCAAATTAATAATTTTTTGGGTACATTATTACATTTGCTAAATCTAATTGGATTAAAAAAAAAAAGATTAAGTCAATTCATTAATAAAATTTGTTTTAAATCTCAGCATGTCAAGCTCAATAGTACAATTACTCACTTCTGAAAAATTAAACTGCAACAATTACGCAACAAAGAAATCAAACCTAAACACAATACTTGTTAATGATGATTTGAGGTTTGTTTTAACTGAGGAATGTTCTTTAAACCCTGGCTCAAATGCAAACCGAACAGTTTGGGATGCTTATGACAAAAAGGATAAGGGGAAATATAAGATTCCTACTGACCGCAAACGTAAAGTTCAAAATACACATAATAGAAAATATTTCCATTGCAATGAAAACGGGCACTAGAAAAGTAACTGCCTAAAATACCTTGCAGAGAAGAAAGCTGAAAAGACACAACAAGGTAAATATGATTTTACTAATTGTAGAAATATGTTTAGTAGAGTATAATCACTCAACCTGTATACTGGATTCAGGGGCCACTAATCATATTTGTTATTTTTTCCAGGAAACTAGTTCTTGGAGAATCCTTGCAGAAGGCGAGATAACACTCAAGGTTGGAATAAGAGAAGTTGTCTCAACAAGATCCGTAGGAAATTTAAAATTATTTTTTTGGAGATAGATTTATTATATTAGATAATGTACTTTTTGTTCCTGGAATAAAAAAAAAAATCTAATATCTATCTCTTGTTTATTAGAACTATTGTCTAAAGTATATTTTGAAATTAATGAATTGTTCATTTGAAGAAGAGGTTTTCATATTTTTTTTGCAAAACTAGAAAACAACTTGTATATATTAAAACCGAGCGAAACAAAAGCTATTTTAAATACTGTGATGTTTAAAACAGCTGAAACTCAAAATAAACGACAAAAGATTTCTCCTAATACCTATCTTTGACACTTAAGACTAGGCCACATTAATCTCAATAGGATTGGGAGATTGGTCAAAAGAGGACTTCTAAATCAGTTAGAAGACAACTCTTTGTCTCCATGTGAGTCCTGTCTTGAGGGTAAAATGACTAAATGACCTTTTTTCAGAAAAAGGTTATAGAGCCAAAGAAACCTTAGAACTCGTGCATACAGATCTCTATGGTTCAATGAATGTCAAAGCACGAGAAAGGTATGAATAATTCATAAGTTTTATTGATGATTATTCAAGGTATGACTATATTTACCTACTGCATCATAAGTCCAAGCTCTTGAAAATTTCAGAGTGTATAAAACTGAGGTTAAGAATTTATTAGGAAAAACTATTAAAACACTTTGATCAGATCGAGGTGGAGAGTATATGGACTTAAGATTCCAGAACTATATGATAGAACATGGAATAATGTCTCAACTCTCAGCCCCTGGTATGCCTCAACAGAACGGTGTATCAGAAAGGAGAAATAGAACTGTGTTAGACATAGTTCGGTCTATAATGAGTTTCGCTCAATCACCTGATTCGTTTTGGGGATATGTAGTGGAGACTGCTACATACATTTTGAACATGGTTCCTTCTAAGAGTGTTTCAGAAACACCTATGAGTTATGAAAAGGGCATAAAGGTAGTTTACGTCACTTCAAGATTTATGGATGCCCAGCATATGTGTTGGTTCAAAACCCTAAGAAATTAGAACGTCGTTTAAAATTATGCCTATTCGTAGGATACCCCAAAGAGATGAAAGGCGGTCTATTTTATGACCCTCAAGAAAATAGAGTATTTGTATAAAAAAATGTTACATTCTTAGAGGAAGACCACATAAGAAATCATTAATCTCGCAACAAACTAGTATTGAGTGAGATTTCTAAAGAAGCTACTGATAAAACAACAAGAGTTGTTAATCAGGTTGGTCCTTCAACAAGAGTTGTTGATGGAGCTTGCACTTCTAGTCAATCACATCCTTCTCAAAAGTTGAGAATGCCTCGACGTAGTGGGAGGGTTATAACTCAACCGATCGTTACTTGGGTTCAGTAGAAATAAAGGTCATCATACCTGATGATGGTGTTGAGGATCCATTGACCTATAAATAGGCAATGAATGATGAAGATGGAGATCAGTGGATCAAAGCCATGAATCTTGAAATGGAGTCAATGCACTTCAATTCAGTCTGGAAATTTGTAGATCAACTAGATGGGGTAAAATCTATTGGTTACAAATGGATCTACAAAAGGAAACGAGACCAAGTTGGTAAGGTACAGACCTCTAAAGTTCGACTTGTAGCAAAGGGTTATACCCAAAGAGAGGGGGTGGACTATGAAGAAACCTTCTCTCTTGTTGCTATGCTTAAATCGATTAGAATACTTTTGTCCATTACCACATTTTATGATTATGAAATTTGGCAAATGGATGTCAAGACTAACGGTGTTACTATAACATGTGCAGAAACAATTTGGATCTTAGGCACTCTAAGTACATCAATTATAGCAAATTAGCTTGCATGTTCAAAAGTATTAAAACTCAATGAGTTTGAATACTAATCTTTTGTAGTTCAAATTCCTTTTTCCTCAAGAACCAGTTTTGAACAACCACTAGTGTGTTCCCTACTATTCTCCGGCCTTAGAACGGGATTGTGGAATCCGGTGAATGATGAAACTTGATAGGGATTTAGTATATGTAAAGAGAGAGTTTTGAGAGAATTTCTCAAAGTTTTTCAAGAAGTTTCATGTACCTTGATCACTCTATTTATAGAGTAATATTTGCATGTTTATGCAAATTTGAGATCACCAAATTTTGACACTCAAAATTCCACTCAAATGTGTGGGATTATGTGGCAAGCATGCAAGTTTGAGTTAACCAAATTTTGACACTCTAAATTTCACTCAAATTTGTGGGATTATGTGGCAACATGCAAGTTTGGTTTAAACCATGTATTGACACTCGATATTCCACTAACTCAAACATGGATTTTTGCATTAGGTGAAGTCAACATTTTGACTTTCTTTATTTTAATTCAACAATTAATTTAAATAATTAATTTAAAATCTAAATAATATTAAATGATTAATTAAATAATAATTAATATTTAACCTCAAATCAATTTCAATACATATTAATTATGAATAGTGATTCATAATTAATATATTCATTAATTCTTTAATTTGAGTTCGAACACTTCGAACATTCATAATTAATATATTCTTTAATTTGAGTTCGAATACTTCGAACTCACTCGTCACACTGTTCTAAGGTTTAGTCCGATATGAGCTAGCTGAGGGACCTAATGGACCAAAAGATCATGGGCTCCAACGATCCGAAATTAACCGGCTAAACTCATTAACCTTGTTAACCAACATTCGTTAACTACTAGAACACTCCACTATAGCCTAGTAGTTGCACTCCCCTCATTATAGATATATTCTGTCCATTTGATATAGCCATGATTAGTAAGTTGATCCTTCACAAGTTGTTCGTAACTAGAGCTGGATCAATTTACCATTTTACCCCTAAAGTTACTTCTTGTTTCTTAAGTCCCACTGATCCTCTAATGAACAATTGGTTTGTAGTCTAACCACCAAACCGAATCCCTCTGGGGGCAATGAGAGGGTGGGGCCTCTTATTCAAGACTTGGAGTCAGTACTTAAGGGAACAACCTCTCTACTATCCCTAAAAGCCAATAGGAGTGAATTCCATCTTACACCCTATGTCCCCAGCTATTCACCCAGTCTTACCCCTGAAATGGGAGGCTTATTGAGTCGGAAAACTCGGGCCACTCTCACCCATGAAAATCTAAGGATAATTTCGAATAAACAGGAGTTCATAGTTATCTCAAGATTAAGATCGAGTTACCTAGGTCATCGAATGAAAAAATCAATCTCAACAATAAACGACATTTGAGAGTGGTTTTCTTCATGATCCGATCTTATGCAATACTCATTGCCTAGGACGCCCCCACTCACGTCTCCACATGTACAATTTAGTGATCACATTGTTTATATCATATACAAAAGTGGGCCGCATCCATAGTGTCCCTAGAATAAGGTACTCAGCCTTATCCCTATACTATAGCGAGAGTGTTCTTAGTTTAGTGGATTTAGATTAATGATCGTAACATTCACTTTATTGAATAACGATCTTTACTGAATAAACATTAATAATAACTTTATTGAAACAAAATATGTTTTTGTTTACAAACTATGAGTTTTAGGACATAAAACCCAACAAAGACTGCCTTTCTAAACGACAATCTTGAGGAGAGTATCTATATGGCTCAACTAGAGGGGTTCATTGAACAGGATCACGAGCAAAAGGTTTGCATGCATCTCGATCTTGGAATATAAAGTTTGATACTATAATCAAATCTTATGGCTTTAAATAGAATGTTGACGAACCTTGTGTTTACAAGAAGATAGTCAACTCTACAGTAGTTTTCTTGGTGTTGTACAGTGACGATATCCTACCCATTGGGAATGATGTGGGATTTCTGACTAACATTAAGCATTGGCTAGCGACACAATTTCAAATGAAAGATTTGGGAGAGGCTCAGTTTGTTCTTGGAATCCAAATTATTCAAAATTGCAAGAACAAAACACTAGCATTGTCTCAAGCATCGTACATCGACAAAATGTTGATTTGATATAAGGTGCAGGACTCCAAGAAAGGATTATTAACTTTCAGGCACGAAGTTCATTTTTCGAAGGAACAAAGTCCTAAGACACCTCAAAAAGTTGAGGATATGAGACACATTTCCTATGCACCAGCAGTCGGTAGTATGATGTATGCCATGCTATGTACCCGACCCAACATATGCTATGCTGTGGGAATTGTCTGACATCAATCCAATTTAGGACGTGCTCATTGGACTAGCGTTAAGAATATCCTGAAGTATCATAGGAGAACGAGGGACTATATGCTAACGTACCTAAGGATCTGATCCTTACAAGGTACACTGACTCAAATTTTCAGACCGATATAGATTCAAGGAAATTGACATCAGGATCTGTCTTCACTCTGAACGGAGGAGCAATAATATAAAGAAGCATAAAGCAAGGTTGCATTGATGATTCCACCATGGAGGATGAGTATGTTGCTGCTTATGAAGCAGCGAAAGAATCAGTATGGCTTAGGAAGTTCTTAACTGATTTGGAAGTCATTCCAAATATGCATCTGCCCATCACTATTTATTGTGATAAGATTGGAGTAGTTGAAAATTCTAAAGAACCAAGAAGCCATAAGCAAGGAAAACATATTGAGTGCAAATATCATCTCATAAGGGAGATTATGCAACGAGTAGATGTGATCCTCACATAGATAGCTTCAAAGCACAACATTGTTGATCCATTTACAAAGCCCCTCACGGCTGAAGTGTTTGAAGGGCACCTAGTGAATCTAGGACTACGAGTTATGTAATCTAAGGCAAGTGGGAGAAAATGCATGGGTATGTGATGCCCTAGTTCATTGTATTTATGTCTTTCTCTCTACTCAAATTTATACCCCACTAGAGTTTTAGTCCAAGTGGGAGTTTGTTGGGTTTTATGTCCTAAAACTCATAGTTTGTAAACAAAAACATATTCTGTTTTCAATAAAGTTATTATTGATGTTTATTCCGTAAATATTATTATTGAATAAAGTGAATGTTACGATCATTAATCTAAATCCAATAAACTAAGAAGACTCTAGCTATAGTATGATTACTTAAACTATATGTAGAGACATAAGAGTGGATCAAGTTCAAGTATATAGTCAAAATGATCTATAGTACAGGGATAAGGCCGAGTACCTTATTCTGGAGACACTATGGATGCATCCCACTTTTGTATATGATATAAACAATGTGATCACTAAATTGTACATGTGGAGACATGTGAGTGGGGGCGACCTATGCAATGAGTATTGCATAAGATCGGACCATGAAGAAAACCACTCTCCCTTTATAATGCCATTTACTGTTGAGACTGATTTTTTTATTCGATGACCTTGGTAACTCGATCTTAATCCTAAGCTAACTATGAACTCATGTTTATTCGAAATTATCCTTAGATTTGCATGGGTGAGAGTGGCTCGAGTTTGCCAACTCAATAAGCTTCCCATTTCAGGGGTAAGACTAGGTGAATAGCTGGGTGATATGAATCTAACAACTGATCACTTCTATGTACCTGAACGAGCAATTACAAGAAGCAATACAAAGAAGATTCAAGTATCAAATCAAGAAAATAATGGAGTGGCAGATATTGAAAAGTGATTATTGGTAGTTGAATTACCAATTAAGACAATTTATGAAATCACTACAAGGGAGTAAGATTCGGATTGCCTTGTTGATCGAATATCTCAAGGTAAGAACATTGTTTGAGATTCGAATCACTCCACAAGAAAGATCGATCATGTCTAGCTTGAATAATTCTTGTTGATCAAATATCTCAACTCAAGAACACTTGATTGAGATTCGAATCACTCCACAAGTAAGATTGATCATGTCGAGCTTGAATGATTCGACATGCAACCTAAACTACATAGAATTGCAAAGAAACTTAGCATTGGCTAAAGAAAAGCACAAATGCTTCTTTTAATATATATTTTCCAAGTCTACTTACAAATACAACATACATGACTTTATATGGCCTCAAAATGAAACTATTAAAGGCATTCCAAGAGTTATAACATTTCTACTTAAGGGCCATAATTAACCATTATGTAACCTAAAGTAAATAAAAGGTCTTAAAATACACTAATGAAACACCATTACTTTAAACTGTAATCCACCCAAAATTTATAACATGAAACTTTATTCTTCTTCAATGTGGCATGAATTGAAATATCTTTTGATAATTTCAACAATATTTTCTTCACATCTTCATTGAAGTATATTGTATGATTGATGTCTCTTGGTTCATATCATTCTCCATTTCTTCCAGAGGATTCGTCCTCGAATCTATTTATGAAACTTTGCTGCAAAACATAAGTTATGGGATTACGAAGGACCTCACAACACTTTATCACAAGTATACACTCAAGGAATTTTTAGGCCACTCTTTTTACACTCATTTACACAAATGAAGCTCTCATTCTCACCCCTCAAATTTTTAAATAGAGCAAAGATTGAATTTTAAACTCTGGGTCGATTAAAAACTAAAAAGATAAAAAGAAATAAAAATCCAATTGAGAAGAAACGCAAAAGAAACATATATCAGATCTTGAGCCTAAAACTCAGATACCAAATGATATGTGAAAATCACTACAAGGGGAGTAAGATTCGAATTACCTTGTTGAACGAATATCTCAAGGCAAGAAATTGTTTGAGATTCGAATTACCTTGTTGAACGAATATCTCAAGGCAAGAACATTGTTTGAGATTCGAATCACTCCACAAGCAAAATCGATCATGTCTAGGTTGAATGATTATTGTTGATCAAATATCTCAACGTAAGAACACTTGATTGAGATTCGAATCACTCCACAAGCAAGATTGATCATGTCGAGCTTGAATGATTCGACATGCAACCTAAATTACATAGAATTGCAAAGAAACTTAGTCATTGGCTAAAGAAAAGCACAAATGTTTCTTTTAATATATATTTTCCAAGTCTACTTACAAATACAATATACATGGCTTTATATAGCATCAAAATGAAACTATTAAAGGCATTCCAAGAGTTGTAACATTTCTACTTAATGACCATAATTAACCATTATGTAATTGTAACCTAAAGTAAATAAAAGGTCTTAAAATACATTAATAAAGCACAATAACTCTAAATTGTAATCCACCCAAAATTTATAACAATCAATCTTCATTCATCTTGAATGTGGCATGAATTGCAACATCTTTTGATAATTTTGACAATATTTTCTCCACATCATTGAAGTATATTGTATAATTGATGTCACTTGGTTCATATCACTTGTCATTGGTAGTTGAATTACCAATTAAGACAATTTATGAATGTCTTATTTTCTTCAATTTGTATTTAATAGCATTTATTAGTGATTTGTAGTGCGTGGTTGAACTTTATTATGTTAGGGTTATCTTGTAGGTCTATTTAAAGGCATGTAATATTCAATGTTTGGAAATGAATTGTTGAATATAAATAAAACCTTTGTGTTTTCTCAATACCTTTTTGGTGTTATTCTTTTTCAAACCTTGCTTTAGGTTTGATGTTTAAACCGATTCATTGAATTAGTTTTTATCAAGCTAATTCTAGAGTGAGTTGTCTTGGAATCTAAGAGTGATCATCGTAGATTCCAAGTTCGATCTAAGAGTCATTCATCTTCTAACTAGTTCTTGGTTGGAATCAATCCGTTAAGTTAGCTTTCTCTGTGAACGTTTTGCAAGGATTCTAGAAGGACCTCTAGCTTTGCAAAAATCTAGCATTGTTAGCGCTTATCATTTAGTATCGAGCATTTGGTCGACGTTCTTTGGCCGCTCTAGAGGTGAAATAGCTTTATTGTTATTTTTTTCTATCAATTTTTTTCTCTCTTAGATTATCGGAAAAAAAAAAGAAGAAGAATCAGTAGAAAAAAAAAAAGAAAAAAAATTTGTAGTAAAAAATAAAAAAAAAAGTTAGTTCTGAGAAATATAGATATATATATATTCGGTTCTTATCATTTATTTGAGTTTGTTCAAAATTTTCAAGCTCTTGATCATTGAGATACTAGTCTTAGCTTATTAGAGTCGATCGTTGAATTGGTTATAATCAAGCTTAAATCAAGATTGCACCAAAAGAAAAAAAAAAAAGTAAACCTTTACATTCTTGACCTAGTACCAAAAGCCTACCTGAAGTGTTAAACACGAGTGTCCCGAAGTGAAATTTTTGTGAGAAGTGCGGAGAGGTCCCTTGATAACAAAATATCACATAATGGAGAAGTAGTACCACCAGTACCAGATCTTAATACAACCATTCTTCAAGCAATTCAAGGTATGATGGAAATGATGCTGGAGATAGACAAGAACGAACATTACAAGAAGATGAAGGTATAGTAGTACAAGAAAGACAAGTTGAAGGAAGATGGAGAGGAAGAAAAAACCATGCAACTATTATGCAACCTAGAAGGATGGAAAGAGTAGATGAAGATAGAGATGGGGGAGTTAAACTCAAAATCTCGTGGAACAGCAGATTCTGAGGCATACTTGCAATGAGGATGAGACTTGCTAGTGTCGAATTTACCAATCATGCCGGTGATTGGTACCAACATCTCAAATCCGAGAGAAGAAGAAAAGAGGAGGATCCAATAGAGACTTGGAAAGAATTTAAAAAAGCCATGAGAAAAAGGTATGTTCCAAAACATTATGAAAGAAATTTGAAAACTAAATTGCAAGGTTTGAGGCAAGGAACAAAAAGTATGGTGGAATATTATCAAGAGATGGAGACTATGAAAGAAAGAGCAAATGCTAGAGAAGAAGAAGAATATGCCATGTCTAGATTCCTTGGAGGTTTGAATCGAGAAATTGCTCATCTTGTTGACAGAAATCCACCAGGAAGACATGTATCATTATGCTTTCAAAATTGAAGACCAATTGAAGGAAGAAAAAGAGCATTCTAAAAGGTACATATCACAAACTAACACCTTTTTAAATTCTAAAACTTGGAACAACGATAGTTTTGTGAATAGAAATGAATCGATGTCACCAAAAAAAAAGTTTGTGGCTGCTAAAATAGTGGAGGCTGAGAGTTCCAATGGTAAAAAGAATGAAGCTTCCAAGGCGGTAAAAGAGAAGTCTAGTTCTATTCAATGTTGGAAGTGCAAGGGATTTGGACACATGAGCAAAGAGTGTGTTAATAAAAAACTTATGGTTATAAGGAATGGTATACTTGATTCAAATGATGAATGTGAAGATCATGATTCACAACTTGTAAAAGAGTACACAATGATCAAATCAAGGAAAAGAAATTTGAAGATCAAAGGGAAAACTTGTTCCACATAAGATGTTTGATCAAAGGAAACTCATGCAGCTTGGTGATTGATAGTGGAAGTTGCACAAATGTGGTAAGCAGCTACCTTGTAAAAAGACTTCAACTTTCTGTTCATCCCCATCCAAAACCGTACGAACTTCAATGGTTGACAAACAATGAAGAAATTAAGTTGAACTCCCAAGCACTTATTTCTTTTACTCTTGGAATATATAAAGATGAAGTCCTTTGTGATGTCGTACAAATGCATGCGGGGGACATCTTGTTCGGCTGACCTTGGCAATAATGGAGTGGCTGACATTGGAAAGTGATTAGAAGACTTGTCATTGGTAGTTGAATTATCAATTAAGCCAATTTATGAATGCCTTATTTTCTTCCATTTGTATTTATTAACATTATTAGTGATTTGTAGTTGGTGGTTGAACTTTATTATATTAGGGTTGTTTTGTGGGCCTATTTAAAGGCATGTAATATTCCATGTTTGGAAATGAATGGTTAAATACAAACAAAATCTTTGTGTTTTCTCAATACCTTTTTGGTGTTATTCTTTTTCAAACCTTGCTTTAGGTTTGCTTTAGGTTTGATGCTTAAACCGATTCATTGAATTCGTTTTGATCAAGCTAATTCTAGAGTGAGTCGTCTTGGAATCTAAGAGTGACCATCGTAGATTCCAAGTTCGATCTAAGAGTCATTCTTCTTCTAACTAGCTCTTTGTTGGAATCAATCCGTTAAGTTAGCTTTCTCTGTGAATGTTTTTCAAGGATTCTAGAAGGACCTCTAGCTTTGCAAAAATCTAGCATTGTTGGCGCTTATCATTGATATGGGTGAGAGTGGCCCGAGTTTTGAAAAATCTAGCATTGCAAAATCTAGCATTGCAAAAATCTAGCTTTCCTTGGCCTAACTCGTGTTTATTTGAAATTATCCTTAGATTTGCATGAGTGAGAGTGGCCCGAGTTCACTCCTACCCGCTTTTAGAGATAGTAGAAAGGTTGTTCCCTTAAGTACTGACTCCAAGTCTTGAACAAGTGGCCCCACCCTCTCATTGGCCCAAGAGGGATTCGATTTGGTGGTTGGACCACAAACCAATTTTTCATTAGAGTATCAATGGGACTTAACAAGAACTTTAGGGGTAAAATAGTAAATTGACCCAGCTCTAGTTACGAACAACCTGTGAAGGATCGACTTACTAATCATGGTTATATCAAATGGACAAAAATATATCTATAGTGAGGGGAGTGCAACTACTAGGCTATATTGGAGTGTCCTAATAGTTAACGAATGTTGGTTAACAAGGTTAATGAGTTTAGCCGGTTAATCTCGGATCGTTGGAGCCCATGATCTGTAGGTCCATTAGGTCCCTCTGCTAGCTCATATCGAACTAAACCTTAGAACAGTATGACGAGTAAGTTCAAAGTGTTCAAACTCAAATTAGGGAATATACGCTAAATATATACATTATATTTAACCGCATTTTGTTTTAATTATGAATTGAGCAAAAAGAGAGAATTGGAGATATCTAAATAAGATTTAAATATTTTAATTATAAAGAGTGATTCATAATTCATATGTGTCGAAATTGATTGGGATTGACATTTTATTTAATATTAAATATTAATTAAATTGTTTAATTAATCATTTAATATTATTTTGATTTGAAATTAATTATTTAAATTAATTGTTAAATTAAAATAAAGAAAGTCAAAATGTTGACTTCGCCTGATGCAAAAATCCATGTTTGAGTTAGTGGAATATTGAGTGTTCATATATGGTTTAAACCAAATTTGCATGTTCGCCACATTATCCCACAAATTTGTGTGGAATTTAGAGTGTCAAAATTTGGTTAACTCAAACATGCATGTTTGCCAAATAAACCCCATAAATTTAAGTGGAATTTTGAGTGTCAAAATTTGATTAACTCAAACTTGCATGCTTGCCATATAATTCCACAAATTTGAGTGTTAAAATTTGGTAATCTCAAATTTACATGAAGATGCAAATATGACTCTATAAATAGAGTGATCAAGGTACATGGAAATTCTTCTTGAAAAACTTTGAGAAAATCTCTCAAAGCTCTCTCTTTACATGTACTAAATTCCTATCAAGTTTAGTCGCTCACCGGATTCCACAATCCTGTTCTAAGGCTGGAGATTAGTAGGGAAGACACTAGTGGTGGTTCGAAACCGGTTCGTGAAGAAAAAGAAATTTGAACTACAAAAGGTTAGTATTTAAACTCATTGGGCTTTAATGCTTTTTAATGTGTTAGCTAATTTACTATAATTGATGTACATAGAGTGCCAAGATCCAAATTGCTTCTGCACGTGTTATATTAACACCTTCAAATTCGTCTCACCAAAACAACTTCATCATATGACGCGCCCAGCTCCAACCCTACCTACGGAGTACGAAGCTTATGGGCTACCTCAATGGTACCATTGCCGCACTTGCAAAGCTAGTCCCTTTCTCAACTTCTGCTGCTACAGCGGCCTTCTCTCCTCCATGTCTGAGGAGATTCTTCACGATGTGGTTGCCAGTATTACGTCCAAGGAGGCGTGGGATACCCTGCAGCTGGTGGACAACAGAAGACCTGTGGGCGTAGGGATCGTGGCCATGGCCGTTCTCAAGGTGGTGCGCCCTCTCGTCTTGCTGGTGATTGTCATGACCTTTCTGCTCGTCCTTCCTACCAGATCTGCCCCAAACTAGGGCATACTGCCTCGCTGCTGGCATAGGATGGATGAGTTCCATCAAGATGAACCTCTTTCTGCTCCTTCTGCTCCTCCTGCTGCACTAGTAGCTACTTCCTCTTACAAGATTGATCCAAATTTGTATAGCGATGTAGGTGCCACTGATCATATCATCAGTGACCTGGATTGTCTCGCTGAGTGTGACTATCATGGAGATGAACAAGTTCAAATCGGCAATGGGTCAGATCAACGGTCGAGAAAAAGTCTTCTAGACGGGAGGTGTGAGTCTAGTCTCTATCTTATTAAGTCATCTGATGTCGATGATCTCAAGCACGCCTAAGTGAGCAGTTCTACTTCTCACACCTAATAGCATTCAAGTCTTGGGCATCCTTCATCTTAAGTAGTAAAGTCAATTTTGCATCTCAATAATGATTCGTGTGCTAGTGAGTCATCTTTGTCAGTTTGTAATGTGTGTCAACTAGTAAAAAGTCATCAGTTACCATGCACTAGTTCCTTTCATAGGTCTTTGTCACCTTTGGAACTGATTTTTTTCGAATGTTTGGGGCCCTGCACCTCCATCTGTTGGGGGCTTTAAATATTATATCAGCTTCATTAATGATTTCAGTAAATTTTCATGGATCTATTTGATGCATGATCATACAAAAGCTCCTCATATAGTTTTGCAGTTCCAAGCTCATGTTGAGCGCCTCCTAGATACTAAAATCAAGTGTCTAATCTGATTTGGGTGGGGAATATCAGAAAATTCATAACACATTCTTTTATTCTCTTGGAATTGCTCATCGTGTTTCGTACCCTTACATACATCAACAAAATGGGTCTGCTAATGTACTTATAAAATTTCAGGATGACTCGTTTTTACCGCTACATATCTCATCAATCGTCTTCCTACTCGTGTCATCGAGAATAAATGCCCCTTAGAGCATCTTTTTCATACTCCATTAAATTACTCCTTATTAAATGTTTTTGGGTGTGCTTGTTGGCCTAATCTTCGCCCTTATAACAAACAAAAACTCTCTTTTTGATCCATGGAATATGTCTTTCTAGGCTACAGTTCTTTACATAAAGGGTATAAGTATGTTGACAACCAATTCTAGTCGTAACTATATTTCTAGAGACGTCATATATGATGAGAATGTTTTTCCGTTCAAGAGAGCCCCACTCAATGCCCCTAATTTGCACCGACGCACAATGCCTTTGATTTATGCACCTTGCATTTGGGTAACAACAATACTAATTTGGAGAATGATCATATGCATATATATGTGCCTACTAACTCTTTGGATGTAGAAAATCTGGTGCCCACATTAGCTTCGAGATTGCACCGCAATCCTCCGCGTTGTTGTCGTGCAAATTGGCATTGGTTGTTCTGCCAATGTTTGGGGCCTCAAATCCTCCAACTGCAAAAGATATTGTGTAATGCCTGGTCGGATCCTCGGCTGTGGGTCGACCAACTGCTATAGCACCGGTTGCTCCCCTCACAATGGTTGGTACGACTTTCTCCTCAGTTGTGGATCCTGCACCTACTACTCAGCCTTATGGTACTCAATTGAAACACAATATCAAGAAATCTAATGTGCGTACAAATGGAACAGTAACATATTTTATGGTTCGTTCTTCTGCCTCTGAACCTACTTCACATATTTCTGCTATGGAGTATCTCCTCTGGCGTCAGGCAATGAAGGATGAATTTCAAGCACTTCTAAAAATTAAGACATGACACTTAATTCCTCCTCGTGCTGTTTTTAACGTTATTGATTGCAAATGAGAATTCAAACTTAAGAATGACTTTGATTATGATGATACCTTTAGTCCAGTTGTTAAGCCCACTACCATTCCGCTCTTATTATCTTTTGTTATTTCTCATGGTTGGGCTATTCGACAGATTGATATTCAAAATGCTTTTCTTCACGGTTTTCTTAATGTAGATGTTTATATTAAGCAGCCCACTGGATTTGTGGATTCTCAACATCCTAGTTATCTCTACAAGCTGGATAAGTCGCTTTATGGCCTCAAACAAGCTCTGCATGCCTAGTTTTCTCGCCTTAGCACCAAACTATTGTAGTTGGGTTTTATACCTTCAAAGGTCGTTGTCTCTCTTTTTCATTTTTAACAAGATGGGCATTCAGATGTATATCCTTATCTATGATGATGACATTATCATCATCAGCTCATCTTCTACGGCAACTGAGAAACTTCTTACACAGCTTCAGGATATTTTGCTGTCAAGGATCTTAACATTTTGAGTTATTTTCTTGGAATTGAGGTCTGTAATACTTCCAAAGGACTTGTTCGGACACAACATAAATACATTCAAGATTTATTGTCTAGAACCAATATGTTCCCCTCCAAAGGTGTGCCCACACCTATTCTTCCTAGTGAGAAGTTGTTAATGGATGATGGTGAAAAGCTCTCGCCTTAGGATACTACTCGCTATCGGAGTGTCGTTGGTGCTCTCCAATATTTGTCTCTAACACGTCCTGATGTATCATTTTGTGTCAACAGAGTATGTCAGTTCATGTCCTTCCTGACTTTTATACATTGGGCGGCGGTCAAACAAATTCTCCGTTATCTACATAACACTAATGATATAGGCTTGTGTTTTACAAAGTCCAGCACTGATTTGCTGAGTGACTTCATGGATGCTGATTAGGCCGGGAATCCTGATGATCGTCAAAGCACTGGAGGCTATGCGATCTTCTTTGGTTTTCTTGGAGTTCAAGGAAACAATCGAAAGTTTCTCGTTCTAATATGGAGGTCGAATACAAGGCGGTTGCTGATGCCACTGCCGAATTAATCTTGATCCAAGTCCTCTTGCTTGAGCTCGAGATCTCGCAAGCTCGAGCGCCTAGCCTGTGGTGTGACAATATTGGTGCCACCTATCTGTCCGCCAATCCAATCTTTCATCAACTGACGAAGCATGTTGAGGTTAATTATCACTTCGTTTGTGAATGAGTATTGACTTATTAGCTTGATGTGCAACTCATATCTTCCAACAATTAGCTCGTCGATATGATGTCGATATGATGACAAAGCCACTGTCAGCTTCTTCTTTTAGCCATTTTAGGCGCAATTTGAACTTAGTAGTACATCGTCCAAATTGAGGGGGGTGTAAAATGTAGAATAGGTCATATTTATACATAGTAAGATAATTTACTAGTTTACTAGTTTGTTATCATGGATTAAGGAGAATCTATGATTTCCTAGTTTGTTACCATGTGATAAGTGCCAACAATGCTGGATTTTGCAAAGCTAGAGGTTCTTTTAGAATCCTTGCAAACGTTCGCAAAGAAAGCTAACTTAACGAATTGACTCCAACCAAGAGCTGGTTAGAAGATGAATGACTCTTAGATCGAACTTGGAATCTATGATGGTCACTCTTAGATTCCAAGACGACTCACTCCAAAATTAGCGTGATCAAAATTAATTCAATGAATCGGTTTAAGCATCAAACCTAAAGCAAGGTTTCAAAAAGAATAACACCAAAAAGATATTACAAAAACACAAAGGTTTTTGTTGTATTCCATAATGATACTTAAGCATGAATATTACATGTCTTTAAATAGGCCAACAAGATAACCCAAATATAATGAAGTTCATCTACCAACTACAAATTACAACTACCAATAAAAGCTTGTAAATATAATGGAAGAAAATAAGGCAAACATAAATTTTCTTAATTGGTAGTTCAACTACCAAAGGCAAAGTCTTCTAATCACTTTTCAACGCTAGCCACTATAAATATTTTTGGGCTCAAAAGTCTTTGTTTCAACTTGTACACTAGCTAACCTTTGAAGATGCAATGAATAGGCCTCTTGTATTTTCTTAGCCTTGCTTCTTGTAATTGGTCCTTCGAGTACATGCAAAGGGTCAGTAGTTGAATTCATATCACCATGGATCAAGACCCATCATGTAATTCTCATTATACACATCTATAAATGCATGAGGTGGTGACCCATATAGGTCACAGTGCCATTCAACCTAACATGGTATCAGAGTCATGTCCTAAACTTAGCCATGTCAATAGAATCCTCAAATGTCGAACAAAGGACTCCAAAAGAAAAGGAGTCGAGGCTCCTCGAAGGCATAGTAAAAAATGACTAAGACTCCAAAAACAATAGGAGTCGAGCCACAATTAAGGGGAGACATATTTTGTTCGAGGGGAGGTGTTAAATGAAAGTCCCACATCGGCTAATTTAGGGAATGATCATGGGTTTATAATCAAAGAATACTATCTCCATGGGTATTGGCCTTTTGGGGAAGCCTAAAGCAAAGCCACAAGAGCTTATGCTCAAAGTGGACAATATCATACCATTGTGGAGAGTCATGTTCGTTTAACATCAACATCGCCTTTGGGTTGATGAGGTACCTTGTACGAACGACTAGGTCGTGACCCCTATTCGTGAACTAGCCAGGAGGTTTCACTTCAATTGGTATTTTTTCACGAAAAGCAAACATGAGATAACAAATCCAGTCTTTCACTAAGATTTCGAATAGTTGTCCCGAATTGAAGTTGATTATGTTTTGCCTCTTCCTCGGAGAAAGAGATCAAACAATTCCCAATCATGGTCCTTGCGGATCTGATCATCCATATAATATACAAAAAGAAACTTCAGATATTTGTTATCTTTCTCTTTGAATGAGATCTCAATTCCAGCGACGGTTTCATTAGATATCTTACAACTGGAATCCCTCTTTTTTCCGATCCAGTTCCTCCATCATCGCGAACCCCAGTTAGATTCAGGCATGATACACTTTTTAGTTATTGGGAGAACCCAAGTACTCTCTTTCGGATCCAGGAAACAGCTCTCAGCGATCTTTTTTCCTTTTGGAAGATACAGGAGCGAAACAATCAACCTATTGATATTGGAAGAGCCAAAAGATTCTTCCAATGTATCATTTATGAGGAGCTTCTATATGATCATGCATCAAATAGATCTACAAAAATTTATTGAAATCATAAATGAAGCTGATATAATACTTAAAGCCCTTTGATTATTGTTTCCTTCTAAACAGGCGGTTCAACAAGTATTTATTGTTAAATGTACCAGAGGTAATATCTATACATAGTAGGAGAATGCTTTATTCTTGGAGCTGCATCTCCTGATTTCCTGGTTTGTTACCTTGGATCAAGGCTCACCATATAATCCTCATTGTACACATCTCTATATATATATATGAGATCTGATCGTGACCCATAGAGGTTACAGTGTCATTCAACCTAACAGGTATCAGAGCCAAGATTCATTAACAATGTCTACCATATCTTCTTCCTCCTCCCCATCCACCATCTCCAACACGATCTCATCTACCATGGCGTCGACCTTTAGCCAACCCTTCTCCACCACGCTTTCATAATCTGTCTCACCAAGAACAACTATATGGTGCGCCCAGCTCCTCCTTACCAATAGAGTACGAAGCTTATGGGCTGCCTCGATGGCACCATTGTCGCACCTGCCAAACTGGTCCTTTCCTCAATCGCTGCTAGTGTTGACCTAGTCTCTAATCTAGCCTTCTCTCCTCCATGTCTGAGAAGATTCTTTGCGATGTGATTGCCGCTACTACATCCAAGGAGGCATGGGATACCCTGCAGCGGATGTTTTCATTGTCAACTTGTGCTTGCACTATTTAGATCGTGTTGAGCTCACTACATCCAAGCAACACAAATTGTCTGCTGCAGATTATTTTTGCAAGATCAAAGGGCTGGCCACCGAGTTGGCAGCCGCCAACTTTACCTTCTGGGATGATAACGTGATCGCGTATCTGCTGCCACCGACTTTACCTTGTGGGATGATAACGTGATCGCATATCTGCTCGCTAGTCTTGGCCTGACTATGATCCCTTCGTCACCTTGATGACTACTGAGAGTGAAGCTCTCATGCTTGATGATGTGTTTGCACAACTAATGGCAATTGAAGCTTGCTAACTACAACACAAGGCTGAACTTCAGTTAAATCTTGGATCTTCGGCCAATTATGTTGGTCGTGGTGTTCAGCAAAAGAACCATGGGTGTAGGGATCTTGGTCGTGGTTGTTCTCGAGGTGGTGCGCCCTCTTGTCTTGCTAGTAATCGTCGTGATCCTTCTTCTCCTCCTTCCTGCCAAATTTGCGACAAAGTGGGGAATACTGTCATTTGCTGCTGGTATAGGATGGATGAGTCCTATCAAGATGAACCTCCTTCTCCGACACTAGCAGCTACTTTCTCCTATAAGATTGAACTAAATTGGTACAACGACACAGGCGCCACTGATCATATCATCAGTGACCTAGATCGTCTCGCTATGCGTAAACACTTTATGGAGATGAACAATTTCAAGTCGGCAATGAAGCTGGTTTGTGGATTTTGCATACTGGTCATTTTTGAATTAATACTACTGTTTGTCCTCTTGGATTGCATAATATTTTGCATGTGCCTGAAATTTTCAAACATCTTCTTTCTGTTCATAAATTTTCTCGTGATAATGACATATTCTTTGAATACCATCCTTGTCATTTTTCTATAAGGATCAACGGTCGATGAAAAGTCTTCTAGACGGAAGTTGTGAGTCTTGTCTCTGTCCTATCAAGCCCTCTGATGTTGATGATCTAAAGCACACCTTAGTGAGCAGATTTAGTACTCACGCCCAATGACATGCACGTCTTTGACATTCTTCATCTCAAGTAGTGCAGTCAATTTTGCGTCTCAATAATATTTCGCGTGCTAGTGAGTCACCTTTGTCCGTTTGTAATGTGTGTTTATTAGCAAAAAGTCATCAGTTACCATACACTAGTTCTTTTCATCGGTCTTCGTCACCTCTGAAACTAATTTTTTTCAGATGTTTGGGGTCCTACACCTCCATCTATTTGGGGCTTTAAGTATTATATCAGCTTCATTGATGATTTCAGTAAATTTTTGTAGATCTATTTGATGCATGATCCTATAGAAGCTCCTCATAAACTTTTGCAGTTCCAAGCTCTCCTGGATATTAAAATCAAGTATGTTCAATCTGATTAGGGTGGAGAATATTAGAAAATTCATAACATATTCTTTCGTTTCCTTGAAATTTCTCATCGTGTTTTGTGCCCTCACACGTATCAACAAAATGGGTCTACTGTATGCAAGCGTCATCATATTGTTGAAATTGGCTTAACCTTTCTAGCTCATGCTGATGTCCTTATTAAATTTTGGGATGACATATTTTTTACAGCCACATATCTCATCAATCGTCTTCCCACTTGTGTCAACGATAAGAAATGTCCCTTAGCTTAACACCAAAAGCTCACTTTTCCATCCAAGAAATGTGTCTTTCTATGCTATAGTTCTTTACATAAAGGGTATAAGTGTCTTAACACCAATTCTGGTCGTGTCTATATTTCTAGAGGCGTCATGTTTGATGAGAATATTTTTCCATTCAAGAGAGCCCACCCAGTTCTTCCCCAACCTTGCAGCCGACGCATAATGGCCTTGATTTGCGAGCCTTGCATTTAGGTAACACCAGTACTAATTTGGAGAATGATCATATGCATATATCTATGTTAACTCTTTGGATGTAGAAAATTTGGTGCCCATATCAGCTTCGGGATTGCTGCCGCAATCCTCTGCATCGCTGCCACGTGAATTAGCATTAGTTGTTCCACCAATGATTAGGGCCTCCTCCACCAGCAGATGCTATTCCTGCATTTCCTAGGCCCCACTCGAGTTCTCTAGGCTCTAATCCTGGGGACCGGTCTCTAGGCTCACCTCGAAGTGTGCAACGTCCAGGCAGGTCCTCGGTTGCTGCTCGACTGATTGCTCCCCTCGCAACGGCTGGTATGACTGTCCCCTCAACTATGGATCCTACACCTACTTCTCATCTGTAAGGTACTCGATTGAAGCACAATATCAAGCAACACAAGGTGCAAACAGATGGAACAATAACATATTTTGTAGTTCGGTCTTCTACATCTGAACCTACTTCACATATTACTGCTATGGAGCATCCCCTTTGGCGTCATGGCGCTTAGTTCCTCCTCGTGCTGATCTTAACGTTATTGATTGCAAATGGATTTTTAAACTCAAGCAAAAGTCAGATGGCTCTATTGATCGCTACAAAGCACACCTGAGTACTATAGGGTTTAAATAGCAGTATGACATTGATTATGATGATACCTTCAGTTTAGTTGTTAAACCCACTACCATTCGACTCTTATTATCTTTTGCTGTTTCTCGTAGTTGGGCTATTTGGTAGATCATATTCAGAATGCTTTTCTTCATGGACCTTCTTAATGTAGATGTTTATATGAAGCAGCCTCTTGGATTCGTGGATTCTCAACATCCTAGTTATCTTTGCAAGCTGGATAATTTGTTTTATGATCTCAAACAAGCTTCACGTGCATAGTTTTCTTGACTTAGCTCTAATAGTTTAGAGCTAGGTTTTACACCTTCAAAGGTTAATGTCTCTCTTTTCATTTTATAAGACGGGCATTTAGATGTATATCCTCATCTATGTTGATAAAATTATTATCATTAACTCATCTTCAATGGCTACTAAGAAATTTCTTACACAGCTTCAGGATAATTTTGTCTTCAAGGATCTTGACACTTTGAGTTATTTTCTTGGGATTGAGGTCTGTCATACTTCCAATAGACTTGTTCTGACACAACATAAATACATTCAAGATTTATTGTCTAGAACCAATATGCTCACCTCCAAAGGTGTGCCCACACCTATGCTTCCTAGTGAGAAGTTGTTGTTGGATGGTGGTGAAAATCTCTCGCCTGAGGATACTACTCACTATCGAAGTGTCATTGGTGATCTCCAATATTTGTCTCTGACACGTCCTAATATCTCATTCTATGTCAACAGAGTGTGTCATTTCATGTCCTCCCCGAATTTTGTACATTGGGTGGTGGTCAAACGAATTCTCCGTTATCTATATGATACTATTGATATAGGCTTGTGTTTTACAAAATCCAGCACTGATTTGCTTAGTGCCTTCTCGGATGCTGATTGGACTAGGAAAGCATTAGAGGCTATGCGATCTTCTTTGGTGACAATCTTATCTTCTAGAGTTCAAGGAAACAATCGACAGTTTCTCGTTCTAGTACGAAGGCCGAATATAAGACGGTTGCTGATGCCATTGTCGAATTAATCTAGATCCAAGTCCTTTTGCGTGAGCTCTAGATTTTGCTAACGCGAGCACCTAGCCTGTAGTGTGACAACATTGGTGCCACCTATTTATCTGTCAATTCAATCTTTCATCAACGGACGAAGCATGTTGAGGTTGATTATCACTTCGTTCGTGAACGAGTATCGACTTGTCAGCTTAATGTGCAGCTCATATCTTCCAAGGATCAGCTCGCCGACATCATGACATATCCACTGCCAGCTCTTTCTTTTAGCAGTTTTCAGTGCAATATGAACTTACAAGTATATTGTCCAAATTGAGGGGGGTGTTAAACGTAGAAGAGGTTATATTTATACATAGTATGAGAATCCTCTATTCTTGGTGCTACATCTTCTAATTCCCTACTTTGTTACCGTGTATCAAGGTCCACCAAGTAATCCTCATTGTACTCATCTATCTATCTATATATATATATGAGGTCGTGACCCATAGAGGTTATTGCGCCATTCAACATAACATTTATAACTCAATGGCACTATACCAATAAAGACTTTCCCAAAAGGCCCCATACCAATGAAGATTATTCCTTACTTATAGAATCTATGATCATTCTCTAAATTAGCTGGAATAGAAGTAAAATGAAAGGTAACATTGAAATATTTTTATATTTATAGCTGGAATAGAAGTAAAAATAACCCATTTAAATATTGTTGAAAGAGAAATAGAAGATAGACACATGTTTTTATATTTATAGACCATTTAAAAGTAGAACATCAATGCTCTAATTGTAATGGAAGGTGGACAAAAAATTTTATATTTTTTAGAAAGTAAATATTAAAATTTTTTCAAATTCATTTTTATTGTTTATTTTTTAAAAATATAATAATATAATAATAATAAAACATTAATAAAAAAAATTTGAGTAAAAGATTTTTTTATTATTTTTTTATTTTTATTATTCAAATATGTATAAATAATTTTATTTCTATTTAAAAGTAATGGAAAACTCAACTACTAACCTCTCCCAAAAAAAGTTTTAAGTGTCGTATTTTGATTGGTCTATGTTATCAATTTTGTCACCACATCATCACGTTAATATCTTATTTTCATTATAACTTCTTCGTTTTAACTCTGATTTGAGTGATTAAAAAAGAATTGAAATCGTTATTCACACCCTTACACGTAGACAATTCAAAATAATGATAATTGGTAATAATTAAGTGTAGGTTTGTTATCATCAAAACATCAATTAATTAATTTGAGATTAAGGGCCAAAAAGCCAACCCAACAATCCTCCCCC
The DNA here is from genome assembly GCF_002738345.1 of Cucurbita maxima. NCBI lineage: Eukaryota > Viridiplantae > Streptophyta > Magnoliopsida > Cucurbitales > Cucurbitaceae > Cucurbita > Cucurbita maxima. The sequence continues at coordinate 943,156 of NW_019272055.1, forward strand.
ACAACAAAGTACACTATAGAGCCTCCCCTGAGGTCTACGGAACTCTCGAACAGCCTCCCCTTAACGAAACTCGACTCAAAGTTGAGGGCATGACTATGATACTAGGTTAGAAATCAGAACTCTTCATAATTGTATGATATTGTCTACTTTAAGCATATACTCTCATTGTTTTGCTTTGGCTTTCCCAAAATGACTCAGGCATGTATTCCATTCTTATCCCAAAAATTTTTAGAAATATGCATGCAATAATTTCTAAGACATTTACCTTGAGAGAGGTGAGTCAATACCCTAACTCAAAAAAAAAACTCAAAAAAAAACTATAGAGAAATTTTGGGGTATTAAGATGTTTTTTATCCTTTTTAGTATTTGGATGGAATCCCTTTATAGTTTTAAGATTATATTATTTTTTACTAGTAATTTGTGGTATTAAGATTGTATTAAGATTCTAGTGTGAACAAACTTCTTTTGTTCTAACTTACTTGGTTGGCTAGCTTACATTGTTTAAGGAGTGAATTATCAATATCTACGTATGTGATAGGTGTATCCTCATTGTTGTTTAATATGGTATCACAAATTTGTAACATCATCTGTGAAAGGTTAGCTAGTAACCATTCCACAAAACCATAAAGTTACACCGAACTTTGGGAGGGACCTCATGTGCTAGCTAGCTAACTAATGCTACCTGTGTGGAAATGACTTTTGTAGCTAAAAATCAATATGCCTAAAATTTTGGGAACTCGACCAAGTAGAGAGCTAGGAGCATAATTTCATGATATAGAATTCACTCGTTTCAATATAGAGGAAGTGTTACTTAAGTTTTGTTTTCAGGACTTGAACAATGGGGTCATACCTTCTCATTGGCCCGAGAAAGTCTTCATTTATGGTTGGATCATAAATAAATAATTTGTAATATCCTAAGTAAGATCAAAGTAACTTAAGCATATTTCTCCCAAATAAGATTAAAGAAACTTTAAGGTGCTGATGGATTCAAGTAAATTAATTAAGAGATGCAAGCGAGGACGAGGGACCTAAGTACGTGATTTCAATACCCTAACAAAAAATTATATAATTTATGACCTTTGCACGGGCAAAAAAATAATTTTTCCTAATTTTTAACGAATTTTTAAAATGTTTAATTTTATCTAAAATGAATTTTAAGACGGTCAAGAAAAATTTGACAAGTTTGGATTTTTCATAAAAATAATAATAAATAATAAAAAAGTGGCAAATTACCATATTATCCATAAAGTAGGACTTGCCCTTGCCATTAGAAATCTGCAGCAATATTCGAACAACTTCAAAAAGTTTGAATGTCAAAATCCAACCATTTCATCAATCTAAAATTTCAATACGTTATAGAAGTCGAGGGAAGAAAGTTGCAGTGTTATCTATAAGGCACGGACTGATGCCTTGACTTTGACTGGCTCGATGGTATAAAAGGACGGAAATTTTTTTTACAAAATAAAATAAGTAGTTTAAACACAAAATATTAAAAACAAAAGGGGTTATGTACAACGAGTGAGGCTTGTCTATGTCACCTACTTTAGAGCCCGCTCCTGATCTTGACCAACTCCTTATTTATCTAAAAATGCATTGAAAGTATGGAGTGAGTACAAAGGAGCCTATTTGAAGGCTCTTAATCATGTCATTGATATGCTATGGTACCACAATTTTCTTGTTCTAGTTCTTGTTGCTAGTACTTAGACTGTTAGTGTTGTTCTTGACTTGTTAAGTTCTTATCATAATTTATCCAGTGAACCATAATGCTTGGATTACGAGGTCTCAACCCTAGTTCTAATCTTTGATCGTTGTCTCGTCTTGGTTACTTTCTAGGTTCTTGTTTTATTCTTGACTTATTCTTCAAGACACCCCCTAGGATTTACAGTAATGTTGTGTCAGAATAAGTCCATTGGAAGTATGACATTCCTCAATCTCAAGAAAATAACTCAAAGTGCCAAGATCCTTGACAGAAAAAATCATCCCAAAGCGGTTTAAGAAGTTTCTCAGTAGCCATAGAAGATGAGCGGATGATACTAATGTCATCAACATAGATAAGGATATACATTTGAAGGTCCGTCTTGTTAAAAATGAAAAGAGAGACATCAGATTTTGAAGGTGTAAAATCTTGTAATAGTTTGGAGCCAAGGCAAGAAAACCAAGTACTCGGAGCTTGTTTGAGACCATAAAGCGACTTATCTAGCTTGTAGAGATAACCAGGATGTTGAGAATCCACCAATTCAGGAGGCTGCTTCATATAAACATCTTCATTATGGAGGCCATGAATAAAAACATTCTGAATATCAATCTGAGAATAACTTAACCACGAGAAATAGCCAAAGATAATAAGAGTTGAATGGTAGTGGGCTTAACAACTAAACTAAAGGTATCATCATAATCAACATCATATTATTGTTTAAAACCTTTAACAACCAGGCGTGCTTTGTAGCGATCAACAGAGCTATATGGCTTTTGTTTGAGTTTGAAAACCCATTTGCAATCAATAATGTTAAGACTAGCACGAGGAAGAACTAAGTGACATGTCTTATTTTTTAGAAGTGCCTGCAATTCATCATTCATTGTTAAACGTCAGAGAGGATGCTCCGTAGCAGTAATATGTGAAATAGATTCAGAGCAGAAGACCGAACCACAAAATATGTTACTATTCCATTTGTACACACCTTGGGTTGCTTAATATTGTGCATCAATCAAGTACCATACGGATGAAGAATAGGCGTAGGATCCACAATTGAGTGGACAACCATACCAGTTGTTGCGAGGGGAGTAGTCGGTCGACCAACGACCAAGGACCCGATCGGGCATTGTGTACTTTGTAGCGAGTCAGGAGACCAGTCCTCAGGATCCAGGTGGGGCCTAGGCGATGTGGGAATATCATCTGCTGGCGAAGGATCCGAGGCCCAAATCATTAGTGGAACAACCGATGTTGATTTGTGTGAAAGTGGTGCGGAGGCTTGCGGCAGCAATCTCGAAGCTGATGTGGGCACCAAATTTCTACATCCGAAGAGTTAGTAAGCACAAATATATGCATATGATCATGAACCAAATTAGTACTGTTGTTACCCAAATGTAAGGTGCACAAATAAGGGGAATTGTGTGTCAGCTGCAAGGTTAGGAAAGAACTGGGTGGGGCTCTCTTGAAAGAAAAATTATTCTCATCAAATATGACGTCTCAAGAAATATAGACACAACCAAAATCGTAGTCAAGACATTTATACCCTTTATGTAAAGACACATTTCTTCGATCGAAAATAGAACTTTTGTTTGTTATAAGGGCGAACATGAGGCCAATAAGCACACCCAAAAGCTTTTAATAAATAGTAATTTGGTGGGGTATAAAAAAAACGCTATAAGGGGCATTTGCTATCGATGACACGAGTAGGAAGACGATTGATGAGATATGTGGTTGTAAAAAACACGTCATCCTCAAATTTAATAGGTACATCAGCATGAGTTAGAAGCACTAGGTCAGTTTCAACAATATGGCCGTGCTTGCGTTCAACAGACCCATTTTATTGATGCATGAGCAGGCATGAAACACGATGAAAAATTCAAAGGGAAAACGAAAGAGTATGTTATGAATTTTATGATATTCTCCACTTCAATTAGAGGCTGGACACACTAGATTTTAGTATCCAAGAGGCACTCAACATGAGCTTGGAACTGGCCGCAAGGCAGAGCCGACAGCGGCTAGCTCGGTGGCCGACGCCGACCCTTTGATCTTGCAACAATAATCTACAGTAGACAAATCACGTTTCTTGGACGTGGCGAGCTCAACACCAATCTGAAAAGTGCGAGCACGAGTTGACGACGAAAACATCTGCTATAGGGTATCCCACGTTCCTTGGACGTAGTAGCGGCAACCAAATCGAGAAGAATCTCCTCAAACATGGAGGAGAGAAGGCTGCTAAGGACTTGTTGATCCTAATCATACCACCGATCATAAGCCGAATTAGAGACCAGGTCAACACCAGTAGCATTGAGGAAGGGACTAGCTTAGCAGGTGCGACAATGGTGCCATCGAGGGAGCCCGTAAGCTTCATACTCCGTAGGTAGGGGAGGAGTTGGGCGCGCCATATGATGAAGTTGTTCTTGGTGAGATGAATTGTGACAGCATGATGGAGAGGGATTGGGGCAAAGTTCAACGTCATGGTAGATGAGATCGTGTTGGAGATGGTGGATGGGGAGGTGGAAGAAGATAGGGTAAACATTGTTAATGAATAAACCTTGGCTCTAATATCATGCTAGGTTGAATGACACTGTGACTTCTATGGATCACGACCTCACATAATATATATAGGAGATGTGTACAATACGTGCGCCTTGATCCACGATAACAAACAAGGAAATCAGGAGACCCAGCTACAAGAATAGAAAACAAGGAAATCAGGAGACGCACCTCCAAGAATAGAAGATTCTCCTATGTATGGATATAATATTTTTAGTCTAACAAAAGAAACACTCAATTTTAAGAAAAAATGGACCATTGGGCACGTTCTTGGGATTAATTCCCTATGTGGTCTTCTTTAGAAATACTCCTTGAAGGTGCAGAAACTGATTGAGATTGGCCTTGCTTGACAAATTTGTGGGTAGGTTCATATTGGATTTCAAGTTTTTTTATTTCCTTCTTTAACGGAGGCAATGATTCCTTCGTAAAACTTATGTGTAAGCTTATTTAGAAATTGTATGAACAATTTTGAAGGAAAATGGTGAACAATTACTCTTGAATTTGAAAGAAACTTGAGAGTAGAAAACTAAAAAGTTAAACGGCTAAAACTCAATTGAATGGTCGGCCATACTTTAGACTTTATAAAGAAATCTTTAACCGAGGTTGAAACCTCAAGAATCGTCATAATTTGGAGATTGAGTTTTCTAAATTTCTCATCAGAAATATCCTCTTCGATCAGCAAGGAATCGACCTCCAATTTGAATTATGGTCATTGGATGTGATGAGGTGTGTCTTGTCGAGAACATGCCCAAATTTGGTTAACATCCCATAGTTAAAAATGGAGAATAAAGGGATTTTTTTTTATCGCTACTCACTACGGCAGATTTGATTTTTTGATTTGATGCAGTTTTGTAAATAACTAAGTCCAGGGGTATTTTGGTAATTAGCCATTTTTCAAATATATTTTTTTTTTTTAAATTTCAAAATTTTCTAAAAATTCTTCATTTAGAAAGTTCCTTAAAAATTAGAAAAACAACTTTTTCATCCCTTAAGCCTACTTTTCCTTCTCAATCCTTCTCTAAAGTCTTTAAAATTACTGGTTAGGATACAGAAATTATTGCTAAACACCCTTGTCCTTGCTTAAATCCGTTAATTAATTTTCTTGGACTTCTTTGAGTCTTACATGGGCGAACTTAATTCTATTGGAGTTATTTTACCTTTATTTGGGTTTTCCAAATTCTCCCCCTTTTAAAAACTTTTGTTCTCGAAAGTTCATTGTCCTTAATTCGTGGCATGGTTTTCATGCTTAACACTTAGTTCTATTATTTGCATAGGGCCTCTTTCTAGGTTTAGTTCTATTATTTGCATAGGGCCTCTTTCTAGGTTTGCCCTAGGTTTCTTATCTTTTTTACTTTTCTTTGTTCTTTGTCTTAGGTCATCCTCCTTAGTAACTTTAGGTGGTTTAGAGTCTTAGGTCCTTTCAAGGAAACTACTTAACTTAGCATCTTACTAAAATTTCTACGTCGAATGCTTAAGCCATAAAGTCAAGGGTTAGAGGCGTTATGGTATCTGCTTGATCAAGGCTATTGACCTCCTTGGCTGTAGTACTTGCTGACCATCTACGTGGTGCCCCTCGGCCGTTCTTGATTCTAGATTTGTCCATGGTCATTTGGGTTAGTCACCCCATCCCTTCTCTTTAGGCATTCTAGACTCTTATGGCCCTCTGCTCCACAGCTGAACCTGACATTGGTTCCTGCCAAGTATTCTCCCTTATGTGGCCTTCTGCACTTAGGACATAAGGGTCTATTTTCCTCCTGTGCTCGGTGGTTTTAGCTTTGCTTATGGGGCCTTTGGTGTGCTTTTGGAGCATCGTTGTCGAGTCCTCTCTTTTGTCCTGCTTGTTCCACTTTCTCGTTCTTTTGACGGTGCATATCCAATAGAGTGGCGACCTTAAAGGCAGTTGCACTATCACTTGAGGTATGGGCCGCTACTTATCCTTGTGTATCTTCTCTTAGGCCTATTATGAAATGGACATTTCTTTTCTTATCCGTGTCTACCAACTCAAGGGAAAACCATGACAACTTAGAAAACACTAGATTGTATTCTTCTAAGCATGTATGTGACGCAATGGACCTTGAGCTATCCGGGACCGTTCATATATAGGAAGGTAGTCTCTATAACTTCGAGTCATGCCTCCATACTATTGAATCTACCTTACCCCATCAAATGTAGGTTGGTCAAACTTCTTAAAATCCCTAATGTGGCAGGATTCTTCTGTAGTCCCCTGGAAATCTAGATTCTAGATGCTTGTACTCCTTGTGTTGTCGTAATGGTCTGTACTATCTGGTAGCCTAAGTTTCCTAGGTTGTTTTCATGAAGACTGCAAGGTCTCCCAGGTGAACGTGAAGGTGGATTGTCCTGGTGCCTTAGTTTGACTTGGGTTAGGGTATTGTTGTGTTTCAGTTTCTACATATTGGGACTAGCCCATCCAAATTCAAGGGCTCTTCTGTGGATTGAAGCCAACCTTCAGATTCCTTGCTGAGTTGGGGTCCTCTTCTTGGATGTCATGATATTAGTCGAGAAAGAATACTTGAGGTTACTTACTTTATCCTTCCGCTCTTTAAGTTATCTTAGATCTTATTTTATCTTAAATGGTAACCTTATGATCATGTACCCAACCATTTAAAGTTTTAGGCATATTTTAAACTTAGGGTCTTAAAACATTCTTACCTGGTTTTAATAAGGTGTCGTCTTGAGCTGGGTCATAGAAAAATTTAAGATGCACGATCTCAAAGTGATTATGATTGACTCAATGGTATAAAGAGTCAAGACAAATTCTTTGCAAAATAAAATAAATATAATTTTAAACAAAAGGGATGGTGGACGATGGGTGGGGCTTGTCTATGGCACCAATTCCAAGTCCGCTCTCAACGTCAACCAATTCCTTATTTACCAAAAAAATATGAAAAACATGAAGTGAGTACAAAGACTCAATAAGTAGCCTACTTGTAGACTCTTAATCATTTTCTTATTATGCTAGGGTACCATGCTCTTTCTTTTCATGTTCTTGTTCTTATTTCAAGTACTTAGACTCTTTAGTTTTGTTCTTGATTTGTGAGTTCTTATCATGATCTATCTTGAGAATCTTGGTCGGCGATGGTTTTGATCTAAGAGTTGTAGTACTATGGTCTTGGGTTCCTGTCTTCAAAACTTATATCTTTGATTCATTTTTTGGTCTTTAATCGTTGTCTTGTTCTTGGTTACTTTTTAGGTTTTTGTTTTGTTCTTTGCTACACTCCCCCTAGAACTTATGTTATTAGTCATGAACCTGACATCCTATATCCAAGGATTCATACGTTCCAAGCAACACAGTTTATACCTACATCCAAGACTTCATGCATTCCAAGTAACATAGTTTATGTCCACATGTAGGGCTCGCCCTATGATACGGTCTGAAAACCTATGCTCAAGACTTCATGAGTCCCAAGTGGCATAATCTGAATACGTGTGCTCAAGGCTTCTTACGTTCCAAGCAGCAAAGTTTGAAATTCTACATACAAGAATTCTTACGTTCCAAGCGATGTAGTTTGATCCAACATCCAAGGCTTGCCCTGCGATACAGCCTGAATACCTATGCCCAAGGCTTCATACGTATGCTCGAAAGCTACTTACGTTCTGAAAGCAATATAGCCTGAATACCTATGCCTGAAAGTTCCTTTAAAATTGAAAAAATAACATTTTTGTCCTTTATGTCTACTTTTTCCTTTCCAATCATTTTCTGAAGACATCAAATCTTTGAAATGGTTTGTTTGAGTATTGAAATGACTTGCTTAAGACTCTTGTCCTTACTTGATTGTTTTAATTCCTTTTCTTAGATTTTTAGACTTTATATGGGCGGCTTACTTGAGTTACTTTATCCTTACTTCACGTGTTACATGTCTGGGTCAAAACTCCTCTATTCATCTCTTACAGTTCTATTGCGCTCGGACTACTAGAGCATTCCATCCTAGGTCATAGTCTAGGCAAACTGACACTAATCCTAGTCTTATTTTGTTTCTACTTCTTGCAATCTACTGGGACTGTCACACAATCAATCACCGAGAGTTAATGTATAATAAATCATGTATACAACCACACACGCTCATCAGGGCCCTAACATCTCACAAGATACACAAATTTCCATCAACCATTACTGCACAATTATGTACAAGCCGTAGGAAAAAAAATAGTCTCATCTCAAAATGTAAGGAACAAATACAATTATGTCAATAACTAGTCAGACTAATCTTGTTCTGATCCATTCTTCCTAGGCTTATATCTGTAGAACCCAAGTATATAAAATAAATAAATAAATAAAAAGGGGAAAGAAAGGGGAAGACGTATGGCAGAGGTGATAGTACACTGACGCCGCCGGCCGTGCGTTAGAATTTCTGCGGCGAAATGACTCACCTGCTGATTTTCGAGGCCACTTTACAAGAAAAAAAAAAAAAAAAAAACAA
>NW_019272055.1:952070-953601 GCF_002738345.1 Cucurbita maxima
AAAAAAAAAAAAAAAAAAAAAACCAACAAGGATTTAAGTGGGGTCGAGCCGGGTGGAAGGATACCATTCAGCGGGAAGCCTTGCACCTGAGAACGCCGGAAGCCTTGATCGTGTGTGAACGGAGGGAGACAGAAGATTGGAGTTTCGTCTAGATCTACAAAGTTCAGGGACGGTGATTGTCGGAAGAGTCGCAGAGGTAAGAAGGAAAGAAAAAAAGAAGAAGGGGGTAACGGGGAAGAAGAAGCTGCCCTTTTCTTCCCCCGCGCAGCCCGGCCCGGCACGGTCGCGCGGCTCGGCACGGACGCGTGGCCCATCAAGGGCGCGCGACCAGCTCATGCCGCCTGGACGCGCGCCCAGTACGGGCCCAGCCTGCGACAGCTGGGCCAGTGCGGTCTCATTGGGCCGAGCTCTCTTCGAATAATTCATCCGTTTTAACTCAGATTTTGGCACCGTTTTCACCCGTATTCCTATTTTTTTTTTCTAACGTAGATATTATTCGAGGAGTTTGACAAACTTTGGAACTACTGTCGAACAACACCAAACAAACAAACAAACAAAAAAAAAAAAAAAAAGAATATCACGCTGCCAAACTCCTATTAGTGAACCTGTCAAAGTTTGGGACGGGTGGAAGTTTGCCAGTTAATTTCCTATTAGTGAACCTTGTTCATGCCTATGAGTTAGTGGTTATTCGGGAACGACTAGTGATTCGCCAACTGACCTCTAATCGTAAACCTGACTCGATTGTCAGGAGTCTGTGCAACTATAGAACTGACCATTTTTATTCTTGAGGGTACCTTGGGGGGACTTTAGGAAGTTGTCAGTTAATTTCCTATCAGTGAACCTGTCACGAGTGTCAGGGGTCCACAGTGTTACATTAGAGTTGGTCGAGATTTATTGTTCATGCATATGAGTTAGCAGTTATTCGGGGACGATTAAGGGTTCGCCAACTAACCTCTAATCGTGAACTTGACTCGATTGTCAGGGGTCCGCGTAACTATAGAATTGGTCATTTTATTATTGATGTTACCCTGTACGGACTTATAAGAAGCTTGCCAGTTAGTTTCTTTTAAGGTGAACCTGTCATGAGTGACAGGGGTCTACAGTAGTACATTTGAGAGTTGCCCGATTCCTAAAATGCATGAACCTTGAATATTGAGGTGGCTCCTCAAGGTCATTGAGATTGGATGATGAAGAGGAGAGACTAGTAGAGGCAATCAGCCTAGTGACCTAGAGAACGTATGAGAATTCCGAGGGATGGAGGTCCAGATAAGACCATGAACCAAAAGAAAACTAGAACGAGAAGAATCTAGGGGGTAGTGTAGGGGTACCCACACGGGGGAGTAAACCCTCAGTGAAAATAAAATGACAAATACATAAGCAAGATCAATAAGACTTAAAAACCCAATATGAACCAGCTGCTTATTGAATATATAGTATATACTCATCTTTACTATTTTGTCTTTCTTTCAGATGAGGCCTGATGAACCGGCCGGGGCGGAGGCGCACACGATTTTGGAGGGGGGGGGGGGGG
>NW_019272055.1:953864-1011410 GCF_002738345.1 Cucurbita maxima
GGGGGGGGGGGGGGGGGGGGTATGGAGTTTTGGGCTAGCGTCATGTGTCTCATTGATATGTTTACTTACCGAACTCTTTTTGTTTCATTGGTAAAGCTAGGTTTTATGAATTTCCTGTGTTGTGTCCCTTAGTGTATGTAGTATGGAGTGTCGGTATTGTGGGGAGTTGTCAGAAGTTGATGTAGATGGACTGAATTTCCTTATGTGTATGCATGTTTGTAAGTTTTAAATTTTATGCACTTTTCGTTATTTCCTAGTACGGAAGGTAATGACTCATCGCTCGAGTTTCTCGAACAGTGGGTTGTTACAATATCATACCTAATGCAACCACTTAGAATTTGGTTTTATTTGCATGCATATCCATGTGATCTCTAAAAAGTATTAGTTTCCTCAAATCTAGATAGTTACTTCATTTGTTTCATTTGTCGCATGTCTTCTTAAGTTCAATTACTTGTCAAAAAAGTCACTTAAAATTCTTCGGAGAAACCTCTTATAAACAAAAAAAAACGAATGTCAAACAAGAAGAAAAATAGATCTTACATGCCTCTCACATGTCGGAAAAAGCTCCTATGTGCGCTTAACATGTGGTCAAGTGAAGGAATTGCCTCATGTTGTTGCAGAATGCTGTATGCATTCCTTTAAAAACTGTGTGATCTATGTTTGCCCCTAAATGCATTTTTTTTCCTGAAATTTCATAAATGAACACGTTCAAACTTCATGTTTTATTCAATCTTAGACTTCGGAATATTTTATTTTCAACTTAACTCATTGCTAGATTTCTAAACAAGACTTAGTGTGACTCACTCTTGTCGACAATAATCAGAATGATGCTTAAACTTGATTAGTTGAGTGTGAACAGTTGAGTGTGAACATGAGGAGGCGTTTCTAATCCCCAATTTTGTGAGAAGTTTGATGCTCACCTCAATCGCTATCCTCCGAGTAATGGACTTGGTGTTACTATGGAGAAGGTGGAAGATATTTTGTTACATCAAAACCTTCTTTCCCTGGCTAAGGATCCCGAGAAGTGTTCCATTTAACATATTCTTTTTTTTGATATATGTCTTAACATTTCAGAAGCACATGTGTTTTAGATATCTAAATACTCTTTGGATGTATATTTTTCATGGATAGATGGCCTGTTGAGGAAATTTGTGGCTTCGAAGCTATCGAAAAAGAAAGAACGTAAATTTATGTTTTGATAATTCTAAACATGTTTAGAGTTAACAAGGTTCATATCGTGATCGTGAAGCTATAGTCCCACGAAAATGTTTGTAGGTCACTCAACACTAGCATGTGCATGAGAGTGATTTCTCTTAAGAAGGTTAGATGTCTAAAAGGATGGTTAAATAATACCGTGTTATGACTATAGATATGCAATGTTATTTCATGATATGTTCTATTATTTTATGATATGGTATGTTATGTCATGTTATGTCACGTTATGCTATGATAAATTATATTATGTAATAAATCTATGTTATTTTATGATCATGTCATTTTGTAGGGGTTATTATATAACCGACTCCATAACTTTTTTTTGTGTAGTTCTCGATGTCATATATGAAGAGATACTCTAGATTCTTTTTGCATACATAATTTCTTTTTAAGAGGGATCTCAAGTGCTAGCCAACTAAATAATTGTACTTGCATGAAAATAAAAGTTGAGATGGTTGAGTTGGTCTAAGGTGCTATATTAAGGCTCAAGTTTGAAAGGGGCATGGGTTTAAATCCCACTCTCAATAATTGTTTGTTCAGAAATTTTGTGGTATCAAGTTGTTTTTATCCCTTTAAGCATTTTAATAAGGATCTCATCCATTTAGAGTTGGTAAGTAATGTTTTTACGTATCGAACCAAGTGAGAGTTCATGCATTTTAAGTTTCTTTGCAATTCTACCTAGTTTAGGTTGCATGTAGAATCATTCAAGCTCGACATAATCAATCTTGCATGTGGAGTGATTCAAATATCAAACAAGTGTTTTTGCCTTGACATATTTGATCAACAAGGTCTGAATCTTACTTCCCTTGAAGTGATTCCATATCGTATGGTATTAAAGCTTTCCCTTAGACTGATTCCATATCATAAGTGCTCTAAGCTATATCAAAAGATTTTTGTTATGCTCGAAACTCTAATTTGAATCAAGAAACTAAAAATTGTGTGATTTATAGGTTCTAATCCTTATACTAGCATGAGCTAGAGAACTATGAACAGATTAGGGCACTAGAACTATTTTTCATGATTATCTGTAAGGACATTTCTAGTGAATCGAGCACCCATGGACATTTAATATGATTAAAGAACTTAACTTTAGTGTTCCCAAATTATGATTAACCCCAAACGCTAGTCTAAAAAGTTCTGGAAATAGGAAGTTAAGCATAAAGGATCAAAATGCCTTAAATGCATTTAAGTTTTTCGTTTACCAACATAGCGTTTAAGAGACCTTGAGACACCTTAAGATGCTAATTTGTTATTGTAAATGTCATCACAATGCTAATTTGTTATGGTAAATGTCATCTAGTGACATTAAGGACTTAGAGACCTAATAGTGCCCCTGCCCTCTTCGGTAGACCCATGATAAAGTACCATTGAGCTTGACCTAGATTTGTCATCAAGGTTTATTCCATTTAGTGTCATTATGGTTTCTGAATAGGGGCTTTGTTCCATAAACTTGTAAATTCAGTAGTTGACTAGTATATGAGGTCTCTCCCCAAATTCAGTTTAAGATTTATGATATGTGCTAATGAAGTAAGATGAATAGAAAAGTTAGTTCCTATACATGAACTCTCATTATAGGGATAAAAACATCTTAATACCACGAAATAATTGTTGAGAGTGGGATTTAAACCCACGCCCTTTCGAACCAAAACTTTAATCTAGAACCTTAGACCAACTCGACTATCTCAACTTTAATTTCTACACAAGTACAATTAGTTAGTTTCCTAGCACATGAGAACCCTCCCAAAATTAAATATAACTTTATGGTCTTATGCCGTTGTTGCTAGATAACTTTCATAGATTATGCAGTGGTCACAACTCGCCGATACATGGATAATTCAATTCCTATACAATGTAATTAGCCTGCCAAATAAGATAGCATAAAAGCTAATCTACTCTAGAACTCTTTGTAGGATGGAGACATGATAATTATCAAGTAATTTCTCTACCTTAACAAGTAATTTAAAAGGAATGAAAGGATTGAAAAAGTAAGTAAGAATAAAAATATCATTTTTCCAATTATAAGATCTTTCAAAATTTTTAATTCCTTAGTCAAGGAATTTCAAAATGTTAAAAAGTAAAATGAACCGTACTTGTTTGAAAAATTATGGATTTGAAAAATAATAATAAAATATTCAAAAAGTGGTAAATTACCAGAATAATCCATAATTATGATATGCCATTATGCTAGAAATCAGAACCTCCCTAGTGACATCTTGAAAAAAGAAATCCTTCGAACCTCAAAATCCAATGGTTAGATCTCCTCCAAAATTCGACACGATCTAGAACGTACACAAATAATCAAATCCAACGGTTAGAATTCAAATTGGATGTCGATAGCTTGCTAATCAGAGAGGATATTTCTGACGGATTATCTAGAAAATTCAAGCTCCACATCACGACGATTCTGGAGGTTCCAATGTCGGTGGAAGCTTCCCCTGTACAGTCTGAAGTTGGGGCAATATTTTGGAACAAGAATCGAGTAAGGTCGAGCTCTCAATCGTAGGCAATCAGAGTTTAGATTTTAGGTCTCTTACTCTCGGATTTCTTCAAAATCCAAGATCAATTCTCCACCATTTCCCTTCAAACTTGTTCCTACAATTTTTAAACAAGATTACACACAAGTTATATGAAAAAAATCGAAGCCTGACATATTGTATTCGGTTCGTATGTTTAGTCAATTTATGTATGAACCAAGAAAATCACATTGGAAGGAAGTTCTTCGAGTTCTGAGATACATCAAAGGTATTTCTGGTCAAGAACTTCTATTACCATCTGAAAACAACTTGAGATTACAGGCCTATTGAGATTCTGACTGGGGCGGTTGTCGAACATCCAAACAGTCTATTTCTGAGTTCCGCACTTTCATGTGAAATTCAATTATTTCTTGAAAGTCTAAAAAGTAAACCAATGTATTCAGAACATCACCAGAAGCCGAGTATTGAGCTATCACAAATACTTGTTTAGAGTCAAATTTTGCTGAGATACATTTTTTAAGACTTGAAAGTTCTGTTGTCCGAACCAACATTGTTATATTTTGATAAACAAGCAGCATTGCATATAGCAGCAAACCTAGTTTTTCACAAGCGTACGAAGCACATTGAAATAGATTCTCATATAGTTTGAGAAAAGTTACAAATTGGAATCATCAAACCGGGTTATGTTTCAATTAAAATGCAATTGACAGATGTTTTCACTAAAGTTTTGGAAAAACAACAATTTAATTTTCTAAAGGACAAGTTGGGTGTGGTTGACCAGACTCTTCAATTTAAGGCAAGTATTACCATATAAAGATATTTGAGGAATATATTTTATAGCATAAGTGTAATGATTTATAGAATATATCTTATATATCCGTAATTAGTTAATTTTTTTCACTTGTTCTTAGGAATTGGTTGATAATATATTTTATATTATTTTTCAGATTTAATTAGTAGTATATTTTGTATATTTTATCTTATTGTGCGTATTTGGTTAGTAGCATATTTTATCTTTTTCTTTTAGGAGTTAGTTGGTAGCCTTATCCTATTTAAACGTTGTGAATATTAATGAAGATGAGATAGTTGTTGAGCAATTATCTTTACGGATCAATCTCCAAAAACCATTGTATTGTTAGGAATCTTCGTTGGATTTTTTTTATATGTTTATGGGTTTTTATACTCGAACTTCAAACTCCAAATTCACTCCAAGTATCTCGATGATTCTTAAAATTGGGGCTACGGTTCGATCCTTTATCAAGCAAGCGTTCCCTTTCAATGCACAATTTAAAGAAAACATGACCGGAATAAGAACTCCTAATTCGAGTCGATTCTTCAATGGTTTAAGGTTGAAGAACCTTGATTTTTCCGATCAAACATTACTGTTTATCATGAGGGTTCATAACCAATTAAACCATTCTAAGACGATTTCTATCAGTATTCTAAACCTATTTGATTTTCTCCTTCTTCCACCTTTTCATTTTTCTTCTTGTTAGGGCATTACAAATTCCTTTTTAAGATCTTTACAAACTCATTAAGAAGTTATAAATTTATTTCCTCTCGGGTTGGTAATATACCTTTTATTCTTGCAACGAAATAATTTGAATCAACTTTAAGTTTATTTAGAATTAAATAAAATTAAAGATTATACAAACTTCAATGTAAAAAAAAAGTTTGGGCACGTCTTTAATCTACTTTGCTCCAACTCTTTTAACGATTGAATCTACTCCATAGAGTTGTGACCATGACATAATCTATGAAAGTTAGCTAGCAACAACTGCATAAGACCATAAAGTTGTCATGTTCTAGCCAACTGACTAATTGTACTTGTGTGGAAATTAAAGTTGAAATGGCCGAGTTGGTCTAAGGCACGAGATTAAGGTTTTGGTCTAAAAGGGAGTATCAAGATGTTTTTATCCCTTGAAGCATTTTAATGAAATCCCTATATCATTTAAAGATTATATTATTTTATTTTAAGATTATATTGTTTTGATCCAATGAAGTTTAATATTTGGTTCACTAATCTATTTCGGGTTTGTAAGTAATAAACATAATAAACTCGATGAGAGTTCATGTATAGTTCACCTAATCTGAGTTTTAGTGTGAACTAACTTTTCTGTTCATCTTACTTCATTAGCTAGCTTCCAACGTTTAGGAAGTGAATTATCAGTATCCATGTATCTGAGAAGTGTGATCTCATCATTGTTCAATATGGTATCATGAATCTTTAACATCATCTATGAAAGGTTAGCTGGTAACGACTCCATAAGACCATAAAGTTATACTGAATTTGGGGAGGGACCTCACATGCTAGCCAACTAACTAATTCTACCTGTGTGGTACTTGTCTCACTCAAGACAAGTTTTTGGAACAAAGCCCCTATTCAAAAGCTCATGAAAATTTCTAAAACTATAATGGCACTAAAAGGAATAAACCTTGATACTATATGAAAAATCTAGGTCAAACTCAATGGTACTTTATCATGGGTCTACCGATCAGAGTAGAGGCGCTATTAGGTCTCAATCTAAGTCCTTAATATCACTAATAACGTACTAAAGAGAATAAAAAAACTAGTCTTGACTCTTCTGATGACGTTCACGATAACAAATTAGCATTCTAAGCTATCTCAAGGTCTCTTGAACGCTATGTTGGTAAACGAAAAACTTAAAGGCATTTTGATCCTTTATGCTTAAGTTAAGTTATTTGATCATATTAAATGATCCATGGGTGCTCGATTCACTAGAAACGTCCTTATAGATAACCGTAAAATCATTACAGTTCTGGTGTCTTAATCTTTTCATAGTTCTTTGGCTCATGCTAGTATAAGGATTAAAACCTATAAATCACACAATTTTTAGTTTCTTGCTTCAAATTAGAGTTTTGAGCATAACAAATTTTTTTTGATATAGCTTAGAGCACTTATGATATGGAATTAGCCCAAAGGAAAACTCTAATACCGTAAGATATGGAATCTCTACAAGGGAAGTAAGATTCAGACCTTGTTGATCAAATATCTCAAGGCAAGAACACTTGTTTGAGATTTGAATCACTCCACAAACAAGATTGATCATGTCGAGGTTGAATGATTCTACATGCAACCTAAACTATATAAAATTGCAAAGAAACTTAGTCATTGGCTAAAAAAAGGTTAGTTCACACTAGAACGCAGATTAGGTGAACTACAGATGAACTCTCATTTAGTTTGTTACGTGTAAAAGCATTACTTACCAACCCTAAATGGATGAGTGATCAAAATTACTTACCAACCCTAAATGGACGAGTGATCAAAATATTAAACATCATTCGATAAAAAATTATATATATATTAAAATAAAATAATATAGGAATTTCATTAAATGCTTAAAGGGATAAAACATCTTGATACCATGAAATTTCTTAAAATTAATTGTAAAGCATTACTTACCCACCCTAAATGGATGAGTGATCAAAATATTAAATATTAAACATCATTGGATCAAAAAATATATATATATTAAAATAATATAATTATAGGGATTTCAATAAAATGCTTAAAGGGATAAAAACATCTTGGTACCACGAAATTTCTCAAAATTAATTGTTGAGAGCACACCCTTTTGGACTAGAACTTTAATCTTGCACCTTAGACCAACTCGACCATCTCAACTTTGATTTCCATGAAAGTACAATTAGTTAGTTGGCTAGCACATGAGATCCCTCCCAAAATTAAATGTAACTTTATGGTCTTATGTGGTGGATGCTAGCTAACTTTCATAGATGATGTTCGTGATACCATAATGAACATTGATGTGGTGACACCTCTTATATACATGGATAATTTAATTCCTAAGCAATGTAATTAGCCTGACAAGTAAGATAGCATAAAAGCTAGTCCACTCTAGAACTCTTTGCAGGATCTTGGCGTGATAGATTAGATGAATTATACATAAACTCTCACTTTGTTTATTACATGTAAAAGAACTACTTAGGAACTCGAATTGGATTAGTGATTATGCATGAGAATCACTTTAGGGACTATAGGATTGTTTGGGAGGTTTAGTGTCCAAGTTTGATCATGGTGAGGAGAGTTAGGAAGCTAATGTTGAGAGCGCCCTTATTTCTTAAAAAAGTTTAGGGATCAAAATATTAAGACCTCATTGGATAAAAAATAATATAATCTTAAAATGATATACGGATTCCAGGGATAAAAACATATGCATACCACGTAATAGTTCATTATGGTTCAATATGAAAAGGGGATCAAATTGCATGAACACAATCTAATTGTAAATTTAATCATTATACTACAAAAAAAATCTTAGAGCAATCGGATTAGGATGACATTTGCTGAAACATTTGTTGTAGCAATTCTTGCAACAAATTCTAATCCCAATCAACATGCCAAATCGATTATTGATTTTCAACTCTAAATGGGAAGAAATAAACAATATAAAAATGAGAGGTTGCCAAAAAGAAAGGTGGCCGAAGAAAATACAAAATCAGACACGGGAAAATCCTATGGGGCTCCTGTTACTAAAAATAAGAGAGGAGGAGGAGAAAGAATCATAGTAATTACGACAACCGAATAACAAAAAAAGTAAGAAGGATAGCTTAAGACAAGGAGAGAGCCTAACGTGGAGAACTTCGATTGAACTAAAGTAACAAACTAGATAACTCTCTAATCACTTACTCTCTTTTCTTATTCTATTAATTTTTTATGATTAAGATGTTGAGTCCTCTGTGTAAATTAATGTGCATAGTAAACTAAACGGTATAGGAAAGATAAGAGAGTTTTATGTAATTAAAATATGTTGATGGCGTGATTTTAAGTTATTAAAGAGTAGTTATTAGTAATCTACCCGTTTTATTTAGTTGAAAACTTTTATATATAGTTATTAAGTAAACTCTATTTTCATGGCAGGAAGGTAGTCAAAGGGTTAAAATAATTTTTGTTCTAAAGCCTTATAAATATAAATTACAAAACAATTGTGAGAGTAATCACAATTAACTCTTATTGAAAATCTGTTAAATAGGTATTTAATCCTTCCTAGCCGGTCTCTTATTATTATTGATTTTCTCCCTGCTCTTTGTTTCCATACATCGAGTTGTCACTCTTTATATATTTTATTTAAATACCCAACAAAAAAAATGTTTTTAAGTTTTCTTGTGAATTTTACACCATTTTACTATATACCTTCACAAGACAGTTGTTGATGTCGTTGTCGGAGAACCTAATTAAGTTAACTTTATTTGTTATCTTTATAGTGAGTTGGATTGAGTATATGAACCCACCTATAGTTTTGAAATTTATTTTTAAACCCGAAATAGAGAGAAATTTCTTGTGAAGTTTAAGGGAGAAAAGGTGGAAAATAGTCGAACGAGACTTGGTGCCAAACTAAATCAAGAGTTTCAAAATCCAACAATCATAAATAATGAGGTAGAATCCTTTCTAATAAATTATTTTAGTTGGAATAGGTAAATTTGTTCATTAATAGACCTGAAATGCAAGCAACTACTTTAGAGCTAAAGTCACTATATTTAAAATGTTTCAAACCATTGGACAATATTATGGAGTATTATTAGAAAATCTTCACCTACCTCTAAAGTTATTTTTGGGAGTGAGCAACACATTCTGATTCAAAGGAGTGGATCGATATGTAATTAAAATGAGTTTACTCCCATGTTCTCCAAGTGTTGTTGCTAAAAATCATCGTTGAACACTTCAGCATCGGGAGAAATTAATTCTTGAAATAGTCTAATAGAGAATTTATTTATCAAGTACTTCCCACCAACTAGAAATGCATGGTTTAGAAATGAAATTGTTTGTTATCAACATTTTGAAGCTAAAACATTATGTGAAGCTTGGAAGAAATTCAATGAGATTCTGATATGTGGAAATCACTACAAGGAGAGTAAGATTCGGATTAGCTTGTTGATTGAATATCTCAAGGCAAGAACATTGTTTGAGATTCGAATCACTCCACAAGCAAGATCGATCATGTCTAGCTTTAATGATTCTTGTTGATCAAATATCTCAATGTAAGAACACTTATTTGAGATTTGAATCACTTCATAAGCAAGATTGATCATGTCGAGCTTGAATGATTCTACATGCAACCTAAACTACATATAATTGCAAATAAAACTTAGTCATTGGCTAAAGAAAGCACAAATGCTCATTTTACTATATTTTCTAAGTCCACTTACAAATACAACATACATGACTTTATATAACCTCAAAATCAAACTATTAAAGACATTCCAATAACAATCCTACTTAATGACCATAATTAACCATTATGTAATTATAACCTAAAGAAAATAAAAAGTCTTAAAATACATTAATGAAATAAAATAACTTTAAATTACTCTAAATTGTAATCCACACAAAATTTATAACATGAAACTTCATTTTTCTTCCATATAGCATGAATTGAAATATCTTTTAATAATTTCAACCATATTTTCTTCCCATCTTTATTGAAGCATATTGTATAATTGATGTCTCTTAGTTCATATCAGTTTGTTTTAGGATAGTCTTGAAATATTTATATATATTTAATAAAGATATCCTTTTCTATGGTTAGTATTTCAATAAAGACTCTCATGTGTCACATGGGGAGCCAAACTATATAAAAAATCTGGATCTATAAAAAAGGTAAGTAGTTATTATATATAAGTCTAAGTCTAGTTATTTTAAGTTACAATATCAAACCTTTTTTATTGGTTAACCTTTCAAAATTCATATTTTTCTGGGTAGTCCTTTGGTAATTATTGTATTTCATGTTTTTTTAAATTGGGTTTAAATTTTGTTTGATAATAAATTTTAAATTTAAAAAATATTTTTTTATCGAATATTTTAAATGAATGCTTTTGCACCTCAGGTATGTATGTAGTAGTGATTTTATAGAGTCGTTATACCTCATCACACTCCTAGTATGCCCGCACAAACGTAGCAAAAATGAAGTCCTAAAACCATTAAAAAAAACAGTAATCATGAAGTCCGAGCATGTAATCAATTCCCAAACATCATAAACCACTTCTATAATAAGAGTAGAAGATATATCATCCTATTAAATTCAGATCTTAAAGTCTTCGGGCTTGTTGATGTAGAATCATTTACCATTACCTTCAATAAAAAATTATGAAAATTTCTATATGTAGTATTATGTAGTATTAAGAGTTCTCTCGGTTATTGGTTTCGGGCTACACAGCGAAGATTGGGTAAAAATGTGAATCCAACTGGTTGGTTTGTTCTCCAAGACACTCCCCCTAAGATTTACGGTACAAATCATGAACCTGACAAACTGTATCCAAGGCTTCATACGTTTCAAGCAGCACATTATGTACCCTACATCCAAGGCTTCATGCATTCCAAGCGACATAGTCTGAATCCGCGTATCCAAGGCTTCATATGTTTCAAGCAACACAGTGTGTACCTACGTCCAAGGCTTCATGCATTCCAAGCGACATAGTCTGAATTCGCATCCAGAACTTAATGTGCGACGCGATCTAAAAACCTTTATCCAAGGCTTCATGAGTTCCAAGCAGCATAGTTTGAATACCTACACTTAAGGCTTCTTACGTTCCAAGTAGCGTAGTTTGAAAACCTACATCCAAGACTTCTTACGTTCCAAACGATGTAGTCTAATCTTACATCCAAGGTTTCATATAAACCAAAGAATTGTAGTCAGAAAATCTACATCCAAGGCTTGTTACATTTCAAGTGATGTAGTCGGATCCTACACCCAAGACTTCATGTGTTCCTTGTGATATAGTCTGAATATCTATGCCCAAGTCTTCATACGTTCCAAGCGACATAGTTTCAATACCTGAAATCAAGTGACGTAGTTTTAATACTTGAAAATCTACATCCAAAACTTCTTACAAAGCGTCGTCTGAATCATGAACATGTTGTAACGTAAGAGATTTAGGAGTTGCTTGAGTTTCTAAGTTTGAGGATCTTGATCCCTAATTCTTGAGTGGTAACTAGCATTCTACCAAATAAATATCCAACATGATTCTAAGTCAATTTTACTCCTTTTTGGTTTCTTTTTTAATGTTTAATTCATTTATTTTTTCTATGATGTATTTTACTCCTCATTTTGTGATCTTATTTGCACATATATTATAATAATAAATTATATACTACCGGGTATAATGTACAGAACAATGTGTACTTAAATATGTACAATACAAATATTAATACTTTTTCCATAAAGCTCGACATACATTATGGTAAATATATATCATGCATTAAAATATACACATTAACATGCACTCAAGCATTAGCACTTTTGGTATAAATTCAATATAGAATATGATAAAAGACACTATAGAATATAACATTCATGGAGAGCTCAAATCACGGATGTTATTATCATATTATATCTTATAAAAACATTTCATATTTTATATTATTTTAAATCCATAAAATATATTATTTTAAATTCGAATCTAGGTAAGATTCTAAGTCTACAATTCCACGTTATCGTCTCAATCACATTATGTTTTGTCTATCTAAAAACAATAAAAAACTTTTTCATGAGTAATTATAGATTTTTGGTCGGAATCGAGTGGTTAGTAAATGATCTGTACTTAGATATATAATAAAATATGAGTATATAATCATTGTGCTTTTTGTTTACGTAATAATCTCACCTATACATGATTTATGACAGGGGTATGAATGAAACAGACCCACTCCGTCTACTTCGACTCATCGGCAGATGAGTAACATATAAGAGCATACATGCCCGGGGGGCATGCCTTCCGATCAGGGCATGTAGAGCTTGTTTCCACATTTGCATCTCCAGACTTCGGGTAAATCATCTCCAACGCCTGGAGGCCCGGGCGGCACCGACACAAGAACCGTAGTGCAGGGCATGCAACTCCCACACTTTGAGGCGCCGTTTGGCGGCGATGATCCCGGCCCACCCAATCCTCTTCTTGGTAAGGTCAACTCCTGATCTTCATGATTAGCGATGGGCTGGCATAGCATAATGCATTAGATTTTTTTTTAGTTAGAACACTCGATTTGGGTACAAAAATAAAATAGGTATTTGTAAGAAAATATATGAGGAAGGTGATGAACAAGACATTATAGTATTGGAACTAAAATAAATTTACCTGGATATGAGCATGGCCGGATTCAGCAGATGAGCAGCGCCTAGTGTTGTCCGAGGACAATATGAAGATAATGAAAAACAAGAAGAAGAAGATGAGTTTAGGTTCATTCAACTTCATCCGTTCTTCCTATGCTTTCCAAATCAAGAAATAATACAACAGCGCTCTTACTAACACTACAAGAAAAATGTGTTTTTATAGCGTTTGAATACTGCATTTTTTTTTTAAATATGCTATAAAAAGTTAAAAGGAAATTTTTAGAAAAGCTTTTTATAGCATTTGAGTATTGGAACACAAATTCATGTATCAATCAAGAGAAAAATATCTTGTTAATGTTTTTTAACAGTGGATAGTAATGTTTTTAAAAGTTGCATGACACATTGATAAATTTTAAAGAGAATGATTAAATTTTAAAGGGAACAATTGAGGCTACATAAAGTTATGTATATTACCTTTATAAGACAGACTTTTCTTTAGCCAATAACTAAGTTTCTTTGCAATTATATGTAGTTTACGTTTTCAAGCTTGATATGATCAATCTTGTTTGTGGAGTGATTCGAATCTCAAGGTAAGAACACTTGTTTGATCAACAAGGTAATCTGAATCTTACTCCTCTTGTAGTGGTTCCATATCGTTTGGTATTAGAGCTTTCCCTTGGGCTGATTCCATATCATAAGTGCTCTAAGCTATATCAGAAGATTTTTGTTATGCTAGAAACTCATATATGAATCAATAAACTAAAAATTGTGTGATTTATAGGTTTTAATCTTTATACTAGCATGAGCGAGAACTATGAAAAGATTAGGGCACATGAGCTATAAGGATTTCATGATTATTCGTAAGGACGTTTCTAGTAAATCGAGCACCCATGGATCATTTAATATGATAAAAAAAAACTTAACTTTAGTGCTCCCAAATTATGATTAATCCCAAAAGTTAGTCTAAAAAGTCATGGAAATAGGAATTTAAGCATAAAGGATCAAAATGCCTTTTAAGTCTTTCGTTTACAACATAGCGTTCAAGAGACCTTGAGATAGCTTAGGATGCTAATTTTTTATCGTGAACATCATCAAAAGAGTCAAGACTAGTTTTTTATTGCCTATAGTACGTTATTAGTGATATTAAGGACTTAGATTAAGACCTAATAATGCCCCCACCTTGATTGGTAGACCCATGATAAAGTACCATTGAGTTTGACCTAGATTTATCATATAGTATCAAGGTTTATTCCATTTAGTGTCATTATAATTTCAAAAATTTTCATGGGCATGTGAATAGTGCTTTGTTCCATAAACTTGTCTTGAGTGAGACGAGAGACCAAAAAGGTAGAATTACGTAGTTGGCTAGTATATGAGGTCCCTCCCCAAATTCAATATAACTTTATGGTCTTGTGGAGTGGATTAGCTAACCTTTCTGTCACGACCCGACTTTTGAAGCTTCGAAAAATTAAACGAATCGTGACTAAAAACACAAAATCGAAAACAAACAAAAAGAAAAGAAAAGTAAAAGATAAAAATACCATTTAATTAAAACAAAATAGAGAAAAGATTTGTTTTAAATTATTACAAAAGGAAATTACAAATATAAAATGAAATACAAAAGACTCTAAATATGAAAACGGACGAAGGACTCTAAAAGACCGACAAGGGACTGACGCTCCGGAACGACACCCCTCTGTGATAGTGCAGCTCTTAAACACCTCCCCGTATCAACTAGTAACTGGAAAAAAAAAAGGGAAGAAAGGGGTGAATATAAAAATATACTCAGTAAGCAACCTACTTGTAGGCTCTTTTCGCATTCTTATCTTAGTAGGTATACACGGTCTTATCTCTGGGTTCTAGTGAGTGCGGATCACGCTACAACTCTCTTTTTTGTATCTTAGGAGGTTTGCCCATCTTATGCAGTGAAATGATCAGTGTCCTAAGGTGAGGTGCGACATCATAAGTAAATCTGAGGGGATCGTATGGCTGGATCTGAATATGTGACTCTCTCTTAACATCATCCGTGAAGGTTAGCTGACAACCCTCACACGGGACCATACATCCACTAAACAGGGTGCGACCCCCTGTGTGTCGGTCAGCTACTGAGTCATCCTATGTGGCTCCACGTCCCCTGCTCAGGGACGGGTTTCTTCGGCCTAGGAGTCCTGTTCAGAAGACCCCTTAGCTATCACCACTAGGTCTAGGCATCTGTCACACTTCCCTATCCGGATTTGCCAAGCTGAACGATCTTCGTACTGGAGCTCTGTCTCGACGGTACGGTATCGGAGTAGAGAGGGAAGTGGAGGTTCTGATGACACTATCCACACTGCTCAACTCTAGTGGGCTACCTACAGTTACCGTGGTGACCTACTATTTTTTCTAGGGTGGAACTTGGTGGCTTAGACTTGGATTCATGCATTTCTAGGATTCTCTTGCAAGGTCTCACAAACCTATCAGGTTTCAAATTTTGGGCTCTGAATCCATCGGTAATAGTTTCGTGGGTCTAAATGCACGGTATTCTAGAGGTCCCCCAATCTAGGATCTCATTTAGCCTACTTAGTCACAAGCACCCTAATCTAAGCTCATAATTTTTTCTTGTTCATCAAGAAAGATAACACAAGCAATCATCATGCATAGAAGTTAACACGCAGCAGTTCATGCAATATTAACAAACATGCTCAACGAGAAGATAACGTCCATCTTTGCCCGGAGCGCAGATTTCACAAGTTTCCTATCCTCCTCATGCATGCATACTTTATCAGAATCTCGATCAAAACAGATTTAATAAACAATTCATATCTAGCTTTCTTTAATCATTTCATTTTCACAATTTCCATACTAATATGCTAGGTCCAACTAGCTAAGTTTATGGGTGGTAGCATGCATGCTTGTTCCTAGCGGTTCCTACAAGTACTGCTCATGGGAATCCAAATGGCTACTTACATGGTTGACACGTGTCTTCCCAATCTTGAATTATTTGGCAGAAAAGGTTTCTAAAATTCTGGAATTTCCTTGAAAGGTCTTAATTCACATAAAAATAGGATCAAAGTTGAAATCGGGGCGAAAAACAAGCAAACAGAGGGAAAAAGGTCACTCACGCGCCTACACGCGCGACTGACTCACTCTGGAGGGTGTACTACGCGCGCGTACCCACGCGCTTCATTTTGTATAGTCTCGGGTCGAGATGGGTCGGTTCAAACAGGTCGGAGCGGCCTCGCAACGGTTCTGTTCGCGTGCGGAGCGCCGGATCGAACTCGGATTGACCCGAATCTGCACCCTGACGCGTAATCGCTTAGCCTGTGGGACACGCCTCTCTAGCCGCAGTTTGTCACGTGTCGATCACGGTTCCGCATCTCTCCACCGTACACAGGCCGATGCTTCTCTCCTGCGTGTGTTTCAATTTCCAGATGTTAGCATTTTCGATCTGTTTTCTTCGGATTTTCGTATCTTTCAATCTGTAATCCATATCAACAAAGTTTCTACACATCGTAGATTTCATATTCTACTTCTACAATATATTTTTCCTTTATTTTTTCCTTGAGCACATGATGAGTTAAGACTGTCCAAAGATACGGAAAAACTCACATTTTATATTTTCGATCGGTTTATCAGAAGTCCGACTAAACTCCAATTTTCGTCCAGAAACTTCAAGAAACCTGTGTGAATCTTATTTTAGTTACATACCTCAAAAACTCCAGATCTAACGCTCAAGAAACTCCTCAGAACTAAATAAAATCGAAACAAGAAGTTCGGAACCTTACTTGTCCGTTCTCGGATTTTCTTGCCGGAATGAGTGGATCCACCACCCAAACTCCTTTTCCAGCACCGAGAGAAGTATTGCTTCGAAATTTCTTGCCTTGGATTTGATCTCCAATGGCGGTTTGCCATCTCTGCTCTTCCTCTCTCCCAACCCCCTACCTTCTTCCCTTTCTCCTTTCTCTCTCTCTCTTTCTTTTTTTCTTTTCTTTCTCTTTCTTCTTAGATCCCAAACAACTAGACCCCTCGAGTAAGAGTAAAGGCAAAATGACCCTTTTGCCCCTATGTTGTTATTTTATTTTTTTTATTTATTTATCTAAAAATTCGGGTATTACACTTTTATAGATGATGTTAAAGATTCACGATATCATATTCAACAATGACGAGGTCACACTTCTCAGAAACATGGATAGTGATAATTTACTCCTAAAGAAGGTAGGCTAGCTAATGAAATAAGCTGAAACAGAAAAGTTAGTTCACACTATAACTCAGATTAGGTAAACTATACATGAACTCTCATTGGGTTTGTTGGTGAAAAAGAATTATTTACGAACCTGAAATGGATTAGTGAACAGAATATTAAACATTAGGTAAACTATACATGAACTCTCATTGGGTTTGTTGGTGAAAAAGAATTATTTACAAACCTGAAAATGGATTAGTGAACAGAATATTAAACATCATGCGATTAAAAAAAAAATCTTAAAATAAAAAAATATAATCTCATCTTGATACCACATGGGATTTGAACCCACGCCTTTGGGACCAAAATCTCAATTTGGCACCTTAAACCAACTCAACCATCAAAACTTTGATTTCTAAACAAGTAAAATTAGTGAATTGGCGAGCACATGAGAACCCTCCCAAAATTAAATATAACTTTATGGAGTGGTGGCTAGCTACCTTTCAGTGGTCACAACCCTTAGATACATGGATTCAGTTCCTAAGCAATGTAATTAGCCTGCCAAGTAAGAAAGCATAAAAGCTAGTCCACTCTAAAACTCTTCAAAAGATCGTGACATGATAGATTGGATGAACTATGCATAAAATCTCACTTGGTTTGTTGCATATAAAAGAACTATTTACGAACCCTAGATGGATTAGTGATTATGATGAGAATCGCTTTAGGAACTTTAGGATTGCTTGGGAGGTTTAGAGTCCAAGTTTGATCAAGGTGAGGAGAATTAGGGAGCTGAACCTCATTGGATAAAAAATAATATAATCCTAAAATGATATAAGGATTCCATTAAAATACTAAAATGGATAAAAACATATGCATACCACAAAATAGTTCATTATGGTTTAATATGAAAAAGCGATCAAACTGCATGAACGCATTCTAATTGTAAATTTAATCATAATGCTGCAACAGGGAGCAATCTGATTTGGGTGTCATTTGCTGAAACATTTGTTGTAACAATTCTTGCAACAAATTCTAATCCCAATCAACATGCCATATTGATTAATGACAGCCTAATAGGAGGTTGCTGATGTGGATGACTAATCGCTTTTCTAACTCTAAATGGGGAGAAATAAACCATATAAAAACGAAAGGTCATAAAAAAGAAAGGTTAATCAACAAAGGCGGAGGAAAATACAGAATCAGAAAGGGTAAAAGCATGGGTGGCTCCTATTGCTAAAAGCAAGAGAGGAGGAGAAAGAATCACCCTAATTCAGGAGCCCATGACAATCGAATAACAAAGAGAGAAAGAAAGATAGCTTAAGACAGGGAGAGAGCCTAAAGGGGGGAACTTCCATTGAACTAAAGTAACAAACTAAATAACTCTCTAATCACTTACTCTCTTTTTTTATTCTATTATTTTTTTATGATTAAGATGTCGAGTCCTCTGTGTAAATGAGGGTGTATGGTGAGCTAAATTAGTGTACTTGGTAAGCTAAACCGTATAGGGGAGGTGAGAGACTTTTATGTAGTTATATGTTGACAGGTGATTTTAGTTTTTTGAAGAGTTGCTATTAGTAATCTACCTCTTTATTTAGTTGACAACTTTATACATAGTTGTTTCTCTTATGTAAAAGAAGAGAGAGCCGGGAAAACTTTATTAATACTTTCATTACAAGGATATTACCCGTTCAAAGGTAATGGAAGAGTTAGAAATAATTTTTTCTTATACTGTATACTTGCACTTATTCTTATGAATTTTATACCATTTTACTATATACCTTCACAAGACCGTTGGTGCCATTTTTAAGGAACCTAATTTAGTATTATTTGCTAGGTTTATAGTGGCAGCTACAAAATTTGGTATATGAACCTACCTATGATTTTGAAATTTATTTTTGATATCGAAATAGAGAAAAATTTATTGTGAAGTTTATGGGAGAAAAAGGTTGAACATATTTGAACATCTAAAGTTATTTTTGTAAGTGAGGAACGCATTATGATTCAAAAGAGTGGATAAATATGTAATTAAAATGAGTTTACTCCGTTATTCTCCTAGGGTTGCTTCTAAATAATCTTTAAACACCTTAGCATCATGAGAAATTGATTCTTGAAATAGTCTAGCACAAATTATTTTTTATCAATTACTTCCCACCAATTAGAAATGCACAGTTTAGAAATAAAATTGTTTGTTATTAATAGTTTGAAGCTAAAGTTGGGGAGAAATTCAACAAGATTCTTAGAAAATATCCTCACTATGGACTGCCCATTGTATCCAAACGTAGACTTTCTACAACTGACTATTGAAGATGGCTATTAAACATGACTTGATGTTAATGTTTTGATCTCTATAAATGCTCAATTAGCTTCCGTCACTAATATTCTACATACTATGACATTGAGACAAGGTTCAATGACTAAAGCACCAGTTTAGTTCAATTGTAATGACTCATCCTGCAGTTAAATTTGGTGTATATTGGGGAGGCAAACACACTTTTGATCAATGTTCATGTAATCCAACTTCAGTGTTTTATGTGCGAAATCAAAAGAGTCAAGGAAATCAGAATAATAATTCCTTCTCAAACACTTACAACCCATAGTGGAGAAACCATCAAAACTTCTCATGGAAGAGACAAAGCTCATGCAATCAACAAATTCCACCGAAGAAAAATTACCTTAAGTTTTGGACAACAAAATCAAATGTCATCCATTCCTCAACAAGTGAATACTGAAAGGAAAGAAACTAGCTCAACACATACAGAGACATTAATTGAGAAGCTAATGCAGAAATATATGGCAAATAATGATGCTATGAGCATCCTTAAAATCTGGAAGCTCAAAATGGCCGATTAGCAACTAAACTATGTAATAGAGCTGTTGGAAAGCTGCCAGCAGATACGGAAACACTAAAAAGAAATACAAGAAATATTGTTTAGCGTAGAATTGAGAATTGGAAAGAAAATACCAAAATAGAAGAGGTGAAATTTAAGAAAGCAGCAACAGTTACAAAAAAAAAAAAAGAAAATAATAATAAAAATAACTGATATACAAAAGACAAATTGAAGGAAGTTCCACCAAATGAGAAGGGTAGGGTAATTCTCTAAAATAAGATCCCGCTAAAGGAAAAAGACTTAGGCTCGTTCACAATTTCAATATCAATTCGATTAAAAGAGCTAGGTAGAGGGACAACCATCAACTTAATTCCCCTATCCATTTCTAACAAGTTATGGATTGGTGAGGCTATACCAAGTATAGTCACCATCCAACTAGCTGAGAGGTCAATAACTTATCCAAAAGAAAAAAAATTGAAGACATTAATTCAAGTGGATAAGTTCATATTTCTATAATATTTTATCATTTTTTATTATAAAGCATACCGTGATGTGCAATCAAAGTTGGGGAGACCATTTTTAAAGATTTGGAGAACACTAGTAGATGTCCACAAGGGAACCATCACTTTAAGAATTGGTGACTAGTAAGTGGAGTTTGATATTAATAACAACTTGAAATATTCAACAGAGGTAGAGGAATGAGATAATCGGGAATATATGCAAGAAGAAGACAGTAGCTGGAGTAATTCCATCGAACGTCTAGCAATTTTAGATGAAGTCAGTAGAACTTTTGAATCTCTAGAATTAGAGGGAAGAAAAAGTTCACCAATGAAGTAATCTATTGAGGAAGCATTGTAGCTAGACTTGAAACTATTGCCCCTAGCCTAAATATTCACATCTAGATGACGAGAAGATATTGTCAATCATCATCTCAGCAACACTGTCATTAGTTCAAGAGATCATACTTCTAGAAATATTAATGAAGCACAAGAGGGCAATTGGGTCGACATTGGCGGACATAAAAGGGATTCGTCTGTCACTAGTATGCACAAGGTTCGACTGGAGGAATGACAATTTAAATTCATTTATCAACAAAGAAGATTAAATTCAATGATGAAGGAGGTTGTGAGAAAATATATTATTAAGTGGCTAGATGCTCGAATAATCTATCCAACTGCAAACAAAAGTATGTTTAGTCCTATTCAATGTGTTTCAAAGAAAAAATGAAGGACAATATTAGCAAATGAGAACAATGAATTGATCCCACTAGAGTAATGAATGTATGGAGAGTGTGTATTGATTGTAGATTGAACAAGGCAATGTGCTAGGACCATTTTCTCTTACCATTCATTAAATAAATGTTTGATAGACTTGCTAGAAACTTACATTATAGATACAACCATATTATAACCATCTAGAAGGCTATGAGAATACCACATTTACATGTTTGAATGAAATTTTTGTCTTTAAAATGATGTCCTTTATGATATGTAACACTCTAGCAACATTCCAACTATGTATAATTGCCATTTTAGTGTAATTTGGGGATGGTTGTACAAAGGAGAGGAGAAAAATCTTGTACTAGATAGGAAAAAATGTCATTGACATTGTCAATGAAGAGACAATACTATGCCACAAGATATCGAAAAGATGAATAAAATTGGATTGAGTAACTATATGAATAAGAAGGCTCTTAAGCCATGCTGGGTTCTATAGAAGGTTTAGAAGGTTTATCAAGGACTTTTTAAGGATTGTAAAACCATTATGCAACTGGTTGAAGGAAAATAGGAAATTCATTTTTTGATGAACAATGTATGATAGATTTCAAAGCACTAAAGACACTAAAACTACAACCTCACAATGTCAACCCTTGACTTGAATTCACCATTTGATTTAATATATGTGATTTAATATGTGAGGTTAGTGATTAGGCCATAGGGGCAATGCTAGAGTTTTAATCCTTATTACAAGCATGAGCAAGAGAACTATGAATAGATTAAGGCACCAAAATTACAATATTTTCACGATTATCACTAAGGACGTTTCTATTGAATCAAGCACCCATGGATCATTTGTTATGATAAAAAAAAAAAAAAAAACTTAACTTTAGTAGTCCAAAATTATGATTAACCCCAAAAGCTAGTCTAAAAATTCTTGGAAATAGGAAGTTAAGCATAAAGTATCAAAATGCCTTTTAAGTTTTTCGTTTACCAAACATAGCGTTCAAGAGAACTTGAGATCATCAAATACTCTCTGTTTATGAACTGATAGGCTCGCTTCAAGCTCATGAGTCAAGAATCAATAGATCATCAAATAGGAATGAAGAAAAGACACTAAAGTAAAGGAGATAGCCAACAACGAAGACAACGAAAGAGAAAATATTCATTTAGCAGGTAGAAGTCATGGAAAAGTAGAATTTTGTAGCTTTCATGGTGGTCGTGATAACAGGAATAAATGGAGAAATGATGGACAAAGGAAAGTAATACAAGGAAGGTCTTACAATGTTACCATTGCAGAAGGTATGAGCACACAAAAGCTGATTGTTGGTATAAAGATCAACAAATGATTTTCGCAGCAGAAAATGAAGAAGAAAAAGAAAAGCTTTTCATGATGTGTACTAATATTAATCCAAAGAAAGGTGACTTATGGTTTGTTGATAGCGGATGCTCGAACCATATGACAGGTACCAAATCCTTATTCCAAGAGCCGGATGATATGCAAAGAATTAAAGTGCAACTTGGAAATATAAAAGAGATGTAGTCGTTGAGAAAGCCATGGTAGAAGAGATGCAGTCCATTGAGAAAAAATGGAACATGGGATATGGTTGACTTGTCAAACGAAAAGTTCTATGGAGATTTACATGGGACATGCAGCACATTGCGATAGCGTGTGGAGATTGACAAGAAGAGGTCTATGTAACACAATCAGAGGAATTCATAAAGAAAGACAAAGAAACAAAGGTATACAAGTTGAGACAGACATTATACATACTAAGGTTTTGTCAAAAGAAAAGTTCTACTAATTCATACGATTATTTGACATCTGCCACTTTGAATCAAGGGAGTGTTGAGATATGATTCAAAGTAGTTGAGATATGATTCAAAGTATTCAAAACTGAGATATAATATGATTCAAAGTATTCAAAACTGAGATAGGATAGGATTCAAAGTATTCAAAATACCAAGATTTTTAGGAGGTTGTCAGTAGATTTAAATTTATCTAGGATTTCATAATTTACCATTTTTGGTTAGTGTAATAGCCTGAATTGTGTAACTCCTTCACCATAGAGTCAAAAAAAAAAATAATAATAATAATAAAAGCACTACATATTTGATATATTCCTATCTCTTTCCATATCCTTTCCCCAACAATAAAAACATAGGCACACCACATCCTTTCCCATATGCATATCACGAAATAGTTTATAATGGTTCAACATGAAAAGGTTATCAAATTACATGAATATAGACTAATTGTAAATTTAAGTAATTAATTTTTAGAGAGGAAAACCTTTGTGTATCACAAATCTTAATCTGATTAGGATGACAATGGTTGAAACATTTGTTGTAGCAATTATTGCAACAAATTTTTATGGGAATCAACGTGCCATATTGATTATTGACCGCCTAATTGGAGGATGCTTATGTGGATGTCTAATCACTTTTCAACTCTAAGTGAGAAGAAAGAATATAAAAACCTAATTTTGTAAAAAAGAAAGGTCAACCAATAAAGACAAGAAAATACAGAGTCAGAAAGGATAAAAGCATACGGCTAATGTCGCTAAAAACAAGAGAGGAGGAGAAAGAATCACTCTAATCCAGTAACGGATGATTAAAGAAGGAAAAAGAGAGTAAGAAGGATAGCATTAAGACAAGAAGAGAGCCTAAAGAGGAACTTCCATTGAACTAAAGTAACAAACTAGATAACTCTCTAATCACTTGGTCTCTTTTCTTATTCTATTAATATTTTATGATTAAGATGTTAAGTCCTCCGTGTAAATCAGTATGTATGATGAGCTAAATCAATGTGCATGAGAGGCTAAACCATTAGGGGAGGTGAAAGAATTTTATGTAGTTAAAATATGTTGACGATGTGATTTTAGGTTATTAAAAAGTTCTTATTAGTAATCTACGTGCTCATTTAGTTGACAATTTTACCTATAGTTGTATCTGTTAGAAAGAAAAGAAAGAGCAAGAAAATCTTCATTAGTACTCTAGTTTCATTCCTCGATTGCAAGGATGCTTGAAGGTAATTGAAGGGTTATGAATAATTTTTCTTCTAAAGCCTTGTAAATAGTAATTACAAAACAATTACGAGAGTAATCACAAGGCATAACCCTAGGAAGAGGGCTTCAAAATCTGTTCTAAGAAGCTAAACTCCTCCAAAAATTTCAAAAACTTATCTATTTAAGCTTTCTTAGCCGAATTCCTGGTTATCGTTCATTTTCTTGTTGCTCTCTGTTTTGGGAGATGAGTTGCCACTTCATATATTTTATTTAAATATTTTACACTCATCAATACACAATCCAACGACTCTTAAAGTCAT
This sequence comes from Cucurbita maxima, assembly GCF_002738345.1. Classification (NCBI taxonomy): domain Eukaryota; kingdom Viridiplantae; phylum Streptophyta; class Magnoliopsida; order Cucurbitales; family Cucurbitaceae; genus Cucurbita; species Cucurbita maxima. The sequence goes on from NW_019272055.1 coordinate 978,172, forward strand.
TTAATTTCAACAACAAAGGTGACCCATGAAATCCATAATTTACTTATTACTCACTACTTCTAATAGTGTATACTTGTACTTATTCTTGTGAATTTTACATCATTTTACACTATACCTTCCCAAGACAATTTTTGGTGCCGTTCTTAGGAAACTTTTGGCTTTGAAATTTATTTTTGATTCCAAAATAGAGAGAACTTTCTTGTGAAGTTTAAGGGATCAAAGGTTGAAAATTGTCGAACATTATATAACAACGATATCTTGCTACCAAACTAAATCAAGAGTCTCAAAATCCAACAATGATGAATAATCAAGATAGATTTCTTTCTAATACTATTATTGCAGATGACGACGAGGAAAGAGTAATCTTAACATATCCACACCCAGCAGCTGTGGAAGAGCTAAATTTGTGCATTAATAAACTTGAAATGTAAGCCACAACTTTAGAGTTAAAACTCATGATGTTTCAAATGCTGCAAGCCATTGGGCAATACATGAAGTATCGTCAGAAGATCCACATCTACATCTTAAGTTGTTTTGGGAGTGAGCAAAGCATTATGATTCAAAGGAGTGGATAAATATGTAATTAAAATGAGTTTACTTTCTTATTCTCCAAGGGTTGTCGCTAAATCATCGTTGAACACCTTAGCATCCGAAAAATTGATTCTTGAAATAGTCTAGGAGAGAATTTTTTTATCAAGTACTTCCCACCAAATAGAAAGGCAAGGTTTAGAAACGAAATTGTTTGTTATCAATCGTTTGAAGCTAAAACATTATGTGAAGCTGGGGAGAAATACAACAAGATTCTTAAAAAATATCCTCATAATTGACTACCCATTGTATCTAAATGGAGACTTTCTACAATGAACTAAAGATTGGTATTAAACAAGGCTTACTTAATGTTGATGCTTTGACCTCTATAACCTCTCCGTTAGCTGTAGTCACTAATATTCTACCAACGTTGACATTGGGACAATGCTCAATAACTAAAGCATCATTTTAGTTGTAGTTGTAATGACTCATCCAACAGTTAAATATTATGTACATTGTGGAGATAAACACACTTTTGATCAATGTTCATGTAATCCAACTTCGGTGTTTTACGTGCGAAATCAAGCTAGTCAAGGAAACAAGAATAGTAATTCCTTCTCAAACACTTACCACCTATGGTGAAGAAACCATCCAAACTTCTCATGGAAGAGACAAAGGTCATACAATCAACAAATTCCACTTAAGAAAAGTTACCTTCTAGGTTTTGAACAACAAAATCAAATGGCATATGTTCTTCAACAAGTCAATACCCAAGGGAAAGAAAATAGCTCAGCACATAGGAGGGACATTACTTGAGAATCTAATGAAGAACGGGTAACCACTCCACAAGACCATAAAGTTATACTAAATTTGTAGAGGGACCTCATGTACTAGCCAACCAACTAATTTTACATGTATGGTCCATATTCAAAAGCCCATGCAAATTTCAAAACTATTATGTCACTAAATGGAATAAATCTTGATATTATATGACAAATCTAGGCCATGGTACTCTATCATGGGTCTATTGCACAATATTTAGTTTCTTGATTCAAATTAGAGTTTCTAGCATAATCAAAATCTTCTATATAGCTTAGAGCACTTATGATATGGAATCAGCTCAAAGGAAAGCTCTAATACCAAACGATATAGAATCATTACAAGGGAAGAAAGGTTCAAATTATCTTGTTGATCAAATATCTCAAGGCAAGAACACTTATTTGAGATTCAAATCACTCCACATGCAAGATTGATCACGTCGAGCTTGAATGATTCTACATGCAACCTAAATTACATAGAATTGCAAAGAAACTTAGTCATTGATTAAATAAAAGCACAAATGTTTTTTTACTACATTTTTCAAGTCTTTCTAACAAAGGTAACATACTTGACTTTATATATAGCCTCAAAATAAAAACCATTAACCTTCTTGAGGCATTACAAGAGTTGTAACTATATTCATGACCATAATTAACACTATGTATAGCTATAATTATCTACTATGTAAATCAGTCTTAAAATACATTAAAAAAAATTCATAACTCTAAATTACTATAAATTATTTTTCACCCAAAATTTAAATTTTGATAATTTAATCCACTATCAAAATGAATTTCAGTAAAAATTCTAAGTCTTGAAAAATTACCTGTTTTGAGTTTAAATGGAAACTTGGTTTTCTATTATGTATTTTCCTTTTGTTTCTTCACAACCCTTTTTATTTTTTCTTCTAAAACCACCAAAATATTTATGAAGGGAAGGGAAACAAATTACTTATGAGCAAGGAATAAAGAGTTTTTTGAAAAAAGATTTTTCATAATAAAATAATAAATAATAAAAGATGGCAAATTACCATATTACCCTTAAAGTTCAAGTTATTTTAGACTTGCCCCTACCATAAAAAATCTGCCGTAAGATTCGGCCCGCTTCAGAAAAATCTACTCTTTTTTTTCTTCCAACTTTAATTGATCAGCAAATACATTTGTAGAACTCAAAGGTACCAGAGTGGTTTTTCTTTACTCTTTTTCCTCAAACTCTTTTTTTTTTTTCTTCCAACTTTAATTGATGAGCAAATACATTTGTAGAACTCAAAGGTACCATAGTGGTTTTTCTATCCTCTTTTACAAAAGAATACTTATTTAAATAGCCATCATACATAACCCTCCTGTCAAATTGTCATGGTCGGCCAAGCAATATGTCTTCAGCATGCATTGGTAAAACATCACAAAGAACTTCATCTTTATATTTTCCCAGAGTAAAATATATTAAAGCTTGAGAAGTTACCTTTATTGTTCCACTCTCATTGAGCCATTGAAGCTTGTAAGGTTTAGGATGGTGTTGCGTTGGAATTAGCAACCTTTTGATCAGCATGGTACTTACGACATTGGTGCAGCTTCCGCTATTAATTACAAGACTACAAGGAGTTCCCTTGACTAAACACCTTGTGTGAAATAGGTTGTCTCTTTAATCATCAACATCATTCTCTGTAACTTGAGTTTTAAGAAGTCTTTTGGTAACAAGTACCAAATGACTCCCATCTTCCAGCTCCTCCTCATTCTCCTGGATTTCTTCTTCAACTAGCTCATCATGGTCACTTTCCTAACTATCTGTGACAACTTGCCCATTCTTGATGATCATGACTCTCTTGTTAGGACAATCACGACTAAGATGACCAATTCCTTGACATTTCAAACATTTGATGTCTTTATTTCTTTCTCGAATCTCCTTATATTCCTCTGCTTTTTCTTTACCCTTGGAGGTCTCAGCTTTGTTCTTTTTGTCAAGATCATACTTGCCTCCAACTTTGAAATCTATCTTTTCAATATTTGCATTCTTTTTCCAAGTGTTGAAAGTAGTAGACTTTGAAATACCATACCTCTTGGAGTTCTCCTTCTCCCAAGCTAGTTGCCCTTCAATTTTGACAGCAAGGTGTAACAATTCTTGCATATCGAAGTACGCTTGCCTATCCACTTGATGAGCAAGTTGTCGGTTTAACCCACCAAGGAATCTTGCCATTGTATCTTCCTCATCTTCATCAATACATGCTCTATTCATAAGGGTCTCCATTTCTTTGTAATATTCTTCAACACTCTTGGATCCCTGTTGTAAAGTATAGAGTTTTTGCTTGAGTACTCGAGAATAATGCTTAGGAATGTACCTTTTTCTCATTAATGTCTTCAATTCCTACCACGTTTCAATTGGTTCTTCATAATTTCTTCTCCACTCTGATTACAAAGATGTCCACCATATAATGGCATAATCACAAATTCACTCACAGCATGCTTCAACTTTCTTTCTTCACTGAAATTGTTGCAATCGAAGACATGCTCAATTTTGCTCTCATATTGCAAATACTCCTCTGGATCAGATCTCACATAGAAAGTTGGAATTTTTAGCTTTACTCCCCCACCTCCTTTTTCTTTTTCTCTCTCATACTAGTACTCCTTCTCAATTTTTTTTGGTGCTAAAATTTCTCTACCCCTTCTTCTGACTCTTCCTCTCCCTCGACCGACATCTCTCCCTCCCCTAGGACTATGCCCCGCTAAAAAGGTGACATTGTCATCTTCTTCATTTTCAACTCTTTCATCCAAGAGTACTTCCCTCCTCAATTCGCTCCACTCGGTCTGTCAATGTAATAATAACTTGATTCAAATGAGTAATTGTTCTGACCTGTGCTTCTCTCCACCTACCTTCATTGATCTCCCCTCCATTTCCTCTGTTTTGGTTCATGTTTGTACAAACAGTAGTGGAATATGTTTAGGACCTCACACACTCAACTCACTGATTTTACACTTAGGGACACTTGTGTTTATACACACAAAGGTTGGTTGTTTGGGAAAGTGGCTAAATTATGATCAAGGTAGGTTAATATATCGGTAAAACAATTCTGATGGGAGCAAGCTATTCAAGGCAATCAAGATAAGTTAATTATGAAGTAATACCAAACTAAAACAAGAAGTGAACAAACAAATAAGAGACACAAACATATTTTTGGATAAAATTGCACACTGAAAAAATTGAAAAAAAAAAAAAGGACGTAAAGATTTTAAAAACGATCTAACTCTCCTTTTTACAGAATTCGGGAAATTTAAAAGTTACCTTCAAGCGTAGATTATGAGGAAAAAAAATCAAACACAACGGTTCTAGATTTAGATGGTTTAAGAAAATGATGTGAATCGAAGTTTATTTGATCTTCAAATAAACATGCAAATGATCTTAAAAAAAATGATAAAATCATTTATAATTACAATCGTAAGAACAAATATGATAAGAATTTTTTTTCTTTTCAAGATATCAACGTGATCTTTAGGAAGAAAATGAGAACAAAGCTAAAAGTTGATGAATAATGGCGGAAATGACAACAAGAAAATAAATGGACTGATTTAAAGAAAAGATAAACAATAGCAGAAATAGAGTCGGCCACAAATATGTAAACCTAGGCTCTGATACCAAATTGATAAGACAACCCTAATCCTCAGCCCAACGATTCAAGCTTTTGTTTTAGCAAGAACCCTTGAATCAAAGTAACTAACCCCTCCTTATACGAAATTTGGATCAAACAAGAGATAAGCTAGAATTTATTACCTCTTACGATCGAAGATCAAGCAAGATTTGGAACCTTGTTCTAAACTAAGTCACTCCACAATCTAACTTGAGCAAGGCTTGATTGAATGGCTCGGGTGCTATTTTAACACAAGAATTACATTCATCCACCAATCTAAATTTTACATAACATATTGTGGGTATTTATAGTCTCCCGACAAAAGACGATTGTGGACGGGATTTATTTCCGATCCCCTTTAATCTCGACAAAAGAATAAGTCAAATTGACCATTTGAATTTTACATAATTTATGAAATTAAAAATAATTCTTTTAACAAATATTGATGTGCTTGAGTGGCTAATGTGACAGATTGAAATCAATTGAGCTCTCTGCGCGCGTTAACATTTTTAAAGTTTCAAATTCTGTTGACATTTTAAAGTTTTTCAATTTTAACCATGCAAATATTCAATTGTCCTTCATCAATCGTATCAGCTTCTAATTCTAGAAATGATGGTTGAACCGAGCCGATCCAATTTTGTAGATGAAGAATAAATGTTTATTGAATCTTCTTCGCCTTGGATCATGTAATAGGTCCAGTTGGAACATTTGGAACACCATGATTCTTATTAATGGGGCCCCTTGTTCAAGACCTGGAGTCAATCGTATCAGCTTCTAATTCTAGAAATGATGGTTGAACCGAACCGATCCAATTTTGTAGATGAAGAATGAATGTTTGTTGAATCTTCTTCGCCTTGGATTGTATAATAGGTCCAGTTGGAACATTTGGAACTCCGTGATTCTTATTAGTGGGGCGGGCCCCTTGTTCAAGACCTGGAGTCAATCATATCAGCTTCTAATTCTAGAAATGATGGTTGAACCAAGCCGATCCAATTTTGTAGATGAAGAATGATTGTTTGTTGAATCTTCTTCGCCTTGGATCGTGTATTAGGTCCAGTTGGAACATTTGGAACACCGTGATTCTTATTAGTGGGGCCCTTGTTCAAGACTTGGAGTCAGTACTTAAGGGAACTACCTCTCTTCTATCACTAAAAGTGGGTAGGAGCGAATTCTATCTTGCACCCCATGTCCCCAGCCATTCACCCCGTTTTACCCTTGAAATGGGAGGCCTATTGAGTCGGTGAACTCGAGCCACTCTCACTCATGTAAATCTAAGAATAATTCCGAATAAACAGGAGTTCATGGTTAGCTTAGGATTAAGATCGAGTTACCTAGGTCATCGAATGAAAAGAAAATCAGTCTCAACAGTAAACGACATTATAAAGTGAGAGTAATTTTCTTCATGGTCCGATCTTATACAATACTCATTGCATAGGACACCCCCACTCACATGTCTCCGCATGTACAATTTAGTGATCACATTGTTTATGTCATATACAAAAGCCGCATCCATAGTGTTCCCAAGATAAGGTAGTCAGCCTTATCCCTATACTATAGATCATTTTGACTATATACTTAAACTTGATCCACTCTTATAACTCTACATATAGTTCAAGTAATCATATAGTCAGAGTGTTCTTAGTTTATTGAATTTAGATTAATAATCGTACAATTCACTTTATTCAATAACAATTTTTACTGAATAAACATTCATATAACTTTATTGAAAATAGAATATGTTTTTGTTTACAAACTATGAGTTTTAGAACATAAAACCCAACATGGGCATTGTTCATCAAAAATCAATTTACTATTTTCCATGAACTAAGTTACATAAAAGTTTTTGCAATCCTTCTGAAGTCGTTCGTAAACCTCGTACAGAATCCTGCTTGGCCTAATAAATTTCTTATTCTTTTAAAAGAAGTGAGTGGATTTAGTCGGTGGCTTCAATCTTGACTCTATCCACTTTTATTCCTCTTCTCAATATCTTGTGGCCTAGCATTATCTCTTCATAGTCAATGAAATGACACTTTTTCCTATTTTTGACAAGATTTTTCTCCTTAAACCTTTGTACAACTTTCCCCAAATTGCACAAATAGATTTCAAAAAATTCTCTGTAAACTTAGAAGCCATCCATGAAAATCATACATAGATGAAATGTTGATAGAGTGTTACATAGCCTAAATGACATCATTCTAAAGGCAAAACTTTCATACAAACATGTAAATGTGGTATTCTCATGGTCTTCTAAACGGATTGTAATCGGGTTGTATCCTAAATAACTATCTAAAGAAATAATACTGTCTTTCTAACAAGTCTATCAAACATTTGTTTAATGAATGGTAAAAAAAAATGGTCTTTACACGTTGCATTGTTCAACCTTCAATAGCCAACATTCTCCATCCATTCATTATTCTAGTGGGATCAGGACATTGTTCTCATTTGTTAATACTGTCATTCATTTTTTCTTTGAAACACATTGAATAGAACTAACCCTACTTTTGTTTGCAGTTAAATAGATTATTCCAGCATCTAGTCACTTAATAATATATTTTCTAACAACCTCCTTCATCATTGGATTTAATCTTCTTTGTTGATCAATGAATTTAATTGTCCTTCCTCTAATATAACGTTGTGCATGCATAGTGAAAGATGAATCTTGTTTATGTTCGCCAAAGTCGACCCTATTGCCCTCTTGTGCTTCGTTAATATTTCTAGAAGAATGATCTCTTGAACTAATGACATTTATGCTGAGATCATGATTGGTAATATGTCCTCATCACCTAGATGTGAATATTTAGATTAGGGGTAGTAGTTTCAAGTCTAGCTACCATGCTTCTTCAATAGATGACTTCATTAGTGAACTTTTCTTCCCTTCAATTATAGGGATTCAAAATCTCTACTGAGTTCATCTAAAATTGCTAGACGTTCCATGAAACTACTCCATCTATTGTCTTCTTCTTGCATATATCTCATTCGTGTACCTCTATTGGATATTTCAAGTTGCAATTAATATCAAACTCCACTTACTAGTCACCAATTCTCAAAGTAAGGTTCCTTGTGGACATCTACTAGTGTTTACCCAATCTTTAAAAATGGTATCCCCAATTTAAATCGCACATCACGGTATGCTTCATAATCCAAAATGATAAAATATTCTAGAAATATAAATTTATCCACTTGAATTAAAATGTCTTCAATTTTTTTCTTTTGGATAAGTTATTGATCTATCAGCTAGTTGGATGGTGACTATACTTGGTCTAGCCTCACCAATCTCTAACTCCATAAAAATGGATAGGGACATTAAGTTGATGGTTGCCCCCAAGTCACATATTGCTCTACCTAGCTCTTTTAATCCAATTGATATTGAAATTGTGAACGAGCTTAAGTCTTTTTCCTTTAGCGGAATCTTATATTACATAATTAATCTATACTTCTCATTTGATTGAACTACGTTTAATTCTTCAAACTTTCTTCTATAAGTGAGCATATCCTTAAATAAATTTACCTAATTTGTAATTTGCTTCCAGGTTCCTGAGTGATATGTTTATATGAATTTTTCATTATAATATCTCGAGTCTTCTTCTTTCTCTATTTTTATTCTTTTTTTGGTAAGGAGGTGTTGGCAGGTAGGTTTTGCTCTCTTCTTGTTTATTGTTTGTTACTTGCATTTTAGGTGACTCCTATTTCTACATCATTTTTATTTTGATCCTTTTGTTTAGTATTTTTCTCATTTCTCTATTGTATATCAGCTATCTTTGGGGTAACAAGTTGTTTTCTTTAATTTCAACTCTTCTATTTGAAATTTTCTTCCCACTTCTCAATTCTATGCTAAACATAATTTCTGGCCATCTCTTTTTAGTGATTGGATATTGTATATTTCTTCATTAGATTCTTAAGTAATGTCCGTGGTATGTGCTGAGCTAGTTTCTTTCCTTTGGGTATTAGCTTGTTGAGGGATGTATGCCATTTGATTTTTTTGTCCAAAATCTAGAGGGTAATTTTTCTTAGGTGGAATTTGTTGATTGTATGAGCTTTATCTCTTCCATGAGAAGTTTGGATGGTTTCTTTACCATGAGTTGTAAGTGTTAGAGATGGAATTATTATTCTGTTTCCTTGATTAGCTTGAATTCACACATAAAACACTGAAGCTGGATTACATGAACATTGATCAAAAGTATGTTTTTCTACACAATATACACAAGATTTAACAGCTAGATGAGTCATTATAGTTGCAGCTAAACTGGTGCTTTAGTCATTGAGCCTTGTTCCAATGTCAGAGTCGGTAGAATATTAGTGACCGGAGCTAATTGAGCATTTATGGAGGTCAAAACATCAACATCAAGTAAGCCATGTTTAATAGCAATCTTTCATCCATTGTAGAAAGTCCCCAGGGTGAGAATATTTTCTAAGAATCTTGTTGAATTTCTCTCAAGCTTCACATAATGTTTTAACTTCACACCCGGGAAAACAAACATTTTCATTTCTAAACCATGCATTTCTAATTGGTGGAAAGTACTTGATAAAAAAAATTTATGCTAGACTACTTCAAGAATCAATTTCTCCCCATACTAAGGTGTTCAAAGATGATTTAGCAACAACCCTCGGAGAATAAGGGAGTAAACTCATTTTAATTACATATTTATCCACTCATTTGAATCAAAACATGTTGCTCACTCCCAAAAATAACTTTAGATGTAGGTGGGGATCTTCTGACGATACTCCATGATATTGCCCAATAATTTGAAGCATTTGAAACAACACTAGCTTTAACTCCAAAGTAGTTGCTTACCTTTTATGTTTATTAATGCACAAATTTAGCTCTTCCGTTAAACTTCATAAGAAAGTTTTCTCTATTTCGAGATCAAAAATAAATTTCAAAATCGTTGGTGGGTTCATACACCAAATTTTGTAGATACAACTCACTATAAAGACAACAAATAAAGTAACTAAATTAGGTTATTCGACAACGGCACCAAAAACTATCTTGTGAAGATATATCGTAAAATGATGTAACATTCACAAGAATAAGTATCAGTATACACTATTAGAAGTAGTAAATAATAAGTAAATTATCGATTAAACAAATGAATTTTTTTCTTTTTGTTGGATCACATTTGTTGTTGAAAATTAAGCGACTTTAAGAATCATCCGCCATCATCAGCTAAGAGTGATTCTTTCTCCTCTCTTGTTTTTAGCAACAAGAACAACCTATGCTTTTTATCCTTTCAGATTCTGTATTTTCTTTCGCCTTTGTTGAGTGACCTTCCTTTTTTGGCCACCTTTGTTTCTTTCTTCGCATTTAGAGTTAAAAAAAAGCCATTAGTCATTCACATAAATAGCCTCCAATTAGGCTGCCAATAATCAATATGGCATATTGATACTGAATAAAATTTGCCGCCAGAATGGCTACAACAGCAACTGTCATCCTAATTAGATTGCTCCAAAATTTGTTGTAGCATTATTAGTCTGCTAAACTACAATGAAATGTTTCATGGTATGCATATATTTTTATCCCTTTTAGTATTTTAATGGAATCCCTTATCATTTTAACATTATATTACTTTTTATCCAATGAGGTTTAATATTTTGATCCTATTCTTAAAACTTCCCACCTTTGATCAAACTTGGGCTCTAAAACTTCCCAAAGCAATTCTTATGCATAATCACTAATTCAATTCGGGTTCGTAAGTAGTTCTTTTACATGTAACAAACCGAATGAGAGTTCATGCATAGTTCATCTAATCAATCCGATTCTGTGAATTGCCTATATGAGTTCTAGAGTGAACTAGCTTTTATGCTATCTTACTTGGCAGGCTAACTACATTGCTTAGGAATTGAATTATCAATATATATAAGAAGTGTGACCTCATCATTGTTCAATATGGTATCACAAATTTTGAACATCATCTATGAAAGTTAGCTAGTAACCACTACATAACACCATAAAGTTACATTTTATTTTGGGAGGGATCTCATGTGCTAGCCTGGCTAACTAATTGTACCTATTTGGAAGTCAAAGGTGAAATGGTTGAGTTGGTCTAAGGGGTTGGATTAAGATTTTGGTCTACATGGGAGTGGGATTGAAAAAAATTTGTGGAAATTTGTGGTATCAAACTCTCACCTACAAAACTTGGACTCTAAACCTTCCAATCAATCTTGAAGTTTTTAAGGCAATTGTGATGCATTTGGGGCTGGTAAATAATTCTTTTACTCTTAACAAATCCAATGAGTGTTCATGTATAGTTCACCTAATCGAAGTTCTAGAGTGAACTAATTTTTCTGATCACCTTATTTCATTGGCTAGCTTACGTTGCTTATTAAGTGAATTATTAGAATCCATGTATCTAAGAAGTGTGACCTCATCATTAGTGGTCATGTATAGTTCACCTAATCGAAGTTCTAGAGTGAACTAATTTTTCTGATCATCTTGCTTCATTGGCTAGCTTACATTGCTTAGTAAGTGAATTATCAGAATCCATGTATCTAAGAAGTGTGACCTCATCATTGTTCAAAATGGTATTATGAATCTTTAACATCATATATGAAAGGTTACTCGGCAACAACTCCACAAAGCCATAAAGTTATATTGAATTTGGGGAGGTATGCTAGCCAACTAACTAATAGTTTATGGAACAAAGGCCCTCTTTAGAAGCCCAAAAAAATTTCTAAAACTATAATGGAATAAACTTTTATATTATATGACAAATCTAGGTCAAGCTTAATGTTACTTTATCATGAGTCTACCGATCAGGACAATAAAACTATTACGTCTTAATCTAAGTCCAGAATATCACTAATAGTATACTAAAGGGAATAAAAAATTAGTCTCGACTCTTATGATGATGTTCACGATAATAAGTTAGCTTGGTAAGCTATCTCAAGTTCTCTTTAACGCTATGTTGGTAAACGAAAAACTTAAAAGGCATTTTGATCCTTTATGCTTAACTTCCCTCTTTAGACTAGCTTTTGGGGTCAATCATAATTTGGGAGCACTAAAGTTAAGTTTTTTGATCATATTAAATGATCCATGGGTGCTTGATTTACTAGAAACATCATTACTGATAATCGTGAAATCATTACAGTTTCGGTGCCCTAATCTTTTCATACTTCTCTTGCTCAGACTTGTATAAGGATTAAAACTTATAAATCACATCATTTTTTATTTCTTAATTCAAAAATCTTCTGATATAGATAAGAGCACTTAGTTCTAAGAGGAAACACAAAAATCAATCAACTCATTTAAACACCTTAATCATGCTACTCTATTCTAGTAATTCGTAAAAGTACTACTTCAAAGAAATCCAATATGACTACTTGTTCGTTAATATTTAACATTCACAAGTTGAGCGAGGGAGAAAACAAAAACCCACATACATAACACATGTTCATGCCTAAAAGCCCGCACGTGCATGCAGCCTTCTCTTGCTTGCATGTGTTCGATCCTACTTCATCATATTTCTTTCTGTATTTTCCTTTTTCCTTTTTTTTTTCACTCTCAAGTTTTAGCTTCACTCAATTCATCTTATTTTCCAAATTTCATTTATTTATTTTTCCCTCAATTTCTTGATTTCATTTTATTTTCTTCCTATTTTCCTATCATTTTTCACAAAGCACGATTTAATTTAATTTGATTTCTTTACCAAAAACTTACATTTGAAGTCTTGAAAAATTACCAATTTTGAGTCTAAATGGAAACTTTGTTTTCAATTATGTATTTTCCTTTTGTTTCTTTGCAATAAGAACCCGTAGACTATAGAAGAAACCTAAAAGAAACCTTTTTAAACTCATACCTATGAGGCCTCGTCATTTTATTTGTACGGATGAAAATAATTTATGTAGCCAATTCAATATAGCTATAATTTTGGGAACTTATCAAAGAGAGAGCTAGAATCATAATTTCATGAGATAGAATTCACCATTTCCAATATAGAAGAAGTAGATGAGTGGTTACTTAGTATTGTTTTCGAGACTTAACAATGGAGTCACTCTCTCTCCTTGGCACAAGAAGTTCTTCGTTTAATTTATATGTAATATCTCAAGTAAGGCTGAGAGGATCCAAGTACGTTAAGTATGTGATTCCATTGCCTAACAAAGAATTGTATGGATTTAAGGCATTTGGAAAGTTAAAAGGCAAAACAAGTGGTTTTTTTTTTTCCAATTTTTAAAGAACTTTTTGAATTTTTAATGCTCAAGAGGACAAATTGTGACCCGAAGGTGTAAAGAGTTTTTTAGAAATAAATTTGGATTTTTCATAAAAATAATAATAAATAAAAAAGTATCAAATTATCATATTACTCTTGAAGTTCAATTTATTTACGGATGGCCCCTATAACTAAGAATCTGCAGCAACGTTCGACCAACTTCAAAAAATCGATTGAATCTCAAAATTCAACCGTTTGATCAAGCTAATATTTCAGTACGTTTTAGAAGACGAGGGGAGAAAGTCACAATGTTAACTTCAAGGCACGGATTGGCGCCTTGACTTTGGTTAACTCGATGGTAGAAAAAGACGAGCAAGTTTTTTCTAAAATAAAATAAATAGAATTTAAAACATAATATACAATATATAGTGTTCATACTAAGCAGTTAAAACACAAAATATTTAAAACAAAAGGGGTTGTGGACAACGGGTGAGGCTATGGCCTACTCCAGAGTCCGCTCTCAACCTTAACTAGCTCCTTATATACCTGAAAAATGTGAAAAGTATGGAGTGAATACAAAGACTGCTCCAGAGCCCGCTCTCGTCCTCAACCAGCTCCTTATTTACCTGAAAAACATGGAAAGTATGGAGTGAGTACAAAGACTCAGTAAATAGCCTACTTATAGGCTCATAATCATGTCCTTCATATGATAGGGGACGATACTCAACGTCCCTCAAATTTTTTTGAAGGAATATTTTAAGCGTGTGGCCTTTTTATTTTGGAAATTGCTCCTCGGTCTGCAACTTACCAAAAAACATAGGATTTCATTTTCTTCGGTAGCTTGATCTAGGACATATTAGCTCTTGATTTCTTCATCAAAGTTATTTATCTTAATTCTCTTAAGCTAAAGGAAGGCTCAATTTTAAGAAAAATGGACGTTGATGGGAATTTTATCCTCTCTCCCAAATCGTACCTGAAAATGACTTTCTTCAATTGGGGACGCTCCTAGACTTGTTAGCCTTCGTGGTCTTCTATGAAAATATTCTTTAGAAGTGCATAAACTGAATAGGATTTGTCTCTCTCAAGGAATGTGCTCGTAGGTTTGGAGCAATAGGTCCATGCTATTACTACAAGAATTTGAGATACAAATCTTAGATACTAACATAGCTGCTAAAAACCATGTAGCATATCGCCTATTTAGGCTGAAAAGCATGGAGAAAAAATTCAACCTAAAGTATCTATGATTCATCCACTGATGAGCAGATATTCAATATAAGCAGCAACAAGGAAGCAATAGGTCCATTGTATGAAAACATAGCAAATTTTTTAGCCCATGGCATCGGGCCTAAAAAGTAAAACTATTAGTAAATAAGGAGGTTCTTTCCAGAAACAAAGAGTTGCATTTTTTAGTAAAACTATTAGTAAATGAGGAGGAGGTTCTTTCCTGAAACAAAGAGTTACCTTTTTTTTTTTTATGACTTTTTATTACTTTTTATTAGCCCACCATTTTTAGAGATTGTTATAGAATTTTGCAAACATTGGATCAATGATGGGAGGATCGTACTAAAGTTTCTAAAACGAAACCTATTTACTTGGTTTTGAGTACAAGGGCATTGAAGGATTGCATTTTTGGTATCAACGATTGGTTTTTGAAAATTTTCTTGTTTTTATACTTGTTGTTATCTTGATGCTTGACATATAAGGCACCTTCAATCACCCCTTCTTGCCTCATAAACCTCTTTTGCTTTTGTGTTTGTAAAGCATTCAAGAGCTCTTTAAGAGAAATCTTTGACAAGTCTTTGGTGTTCTCCAGAGTAGTAATGGTGACTTCAAACTTCTCTGGAACAGTGACTAGCAGCTTTTCAACGATCTTGGAATCATTTAATATAGAACCAAGCAATCTCACCTCGTTGGCAATGTTGAGAAGTCTGTCAGAGTACTCTTTCACTGATTCAGACTCCTTCATCTTTTGCAACTCGAAATCCCTAATCAAATTCAGGGCTTTCATTCCACGAATCCTCTCATTTTCTTCATATTCGGCCTTCAGATAATCCCAGATTTCCTTTGTTGTTTTGAGGGACATTATTCGCATGAAGATCATTTGAGATACAACGGCAAATAGTTTCACCTTTGATTTCCTTGTCTTCTTTTCCTTCTGTAATTTGATTTGTGCTATAGTAGGATTTGCTGAAAGAGGAGGGACCTCGTAATCCTCATGGCTTCCCAAAGATCCAAGGCCTCCAAATAAGCCTCCATACAAACTGCCCACATTTGATAATTGTCTCCATCGAAGATTGGTGGTGCAACAGCGGAAAAATTGGATTCTCCTTCCATTTGATCTCACAGATCCCTTAAGAAGATAACTCGATACCAATTATTAGTGAAAGAGAGATTTATTGAATGGTTGATGAGAAGATTGATAAATTTTGAAGAGCAAGAATGCTCTATATATATACAAAGAATACACAGAGATATCTAGAAAATCTACAGTAAATGGTAACAAAATAGTAAACAAATTAAATCAAAACAAAATCTAATCAAAGTAAATCAAATAAAAACTAAATCTAACCAGATTTAATTAGATAGTAACTAACAACCATCTAAATAAATACGTGATCTTTAACAATTCTAATCAGATTGCTCCAAGATTTGATGTAGCATTATGATTTAGAACAAAGTTCTAGAGTGAATAAGCCCATTGTGCCAAGATTTGATGCAAAATTCTATAGCATCTCTAAAAATTGTTGGCGAATAAAAACAAGATTGGAATACCTTAGCAAACTGTCTTTTGTCCTTTAAAATATCCTACGTATGGGACGCAAGGTACCACTTACGAATTATTAGTATTTCACCATCTCGAACACATCTCCTCATTGTACCATTCCCATAATGCTTAAAAAGAAAAGGGCATAAAAAATGTAACTCTAGGCTTCATGGAAAAATCTCTTTCTTTGATAATAAGAAGGGCTTAAAAAATTGGCTATGATTTCATACAATGTATTGCTTCCTTGTTACTGCTTACAATTAATATCTGCTAATCAAGTAATGCATCATCAATTTCTTCTTGGTTGATTTTTTCTCCATGTTTTCCAGCCAAGATAGGTGATCAGCTACACGATTTTTAACTCCCTTAGTATCCAAGATTTGTATCTCTTGTAGTAGTAGAATTCATCTAATTAATCTTGACTTAACATTAGGTTTCATTCTTAGATGTTTGATCGTTGCACGAACATTGTTCCTTTTCACATTTGCTCCAAATAAATAAGCTTTGAAATCTTTAACAGCAAATACTACAACTAACTTCTATTTTTCATTTATTGTATAATTTAATTGAACCTCATTCAAAGTTTTGTTTGAATAATAGAAAGGATGAGATAGGCGAACATGAACTATTAAGAAGAAAGTTAGTCTAATTTACCAACTAGGTCATGTAAAATATCGAAACAAGAATGTGCACGACTCAAAGTAGACAAAAGAGTTATACCAACACAAGGCATAACAAATTTGAGTTTGAGATTGTCGGCCAGCTATTCTTAAAGGAATCCCCAACAAAAGGGATCCTAAAGTTCAGGCGGAAAGGCAAGTTAAACTCATGCTCCATCGAACTCTTAGATATTTTAGATCAGATTGGACTAGTGGCATGCATATTAGCCCTATTACTTGTAATACCTAAAGTAAAATTAAAGTAATTCAACTAAGTTTAAGGTACCTAGAAAAGAATTTGGAAATAATCCCAATAAATAACAAAGTTTATAGGGACTTTAAGGCCTTCCGAAAATGATAAGAAGGAAAAAGACTGAATAAAGGACAAAATGGTTATTTTCCTAATTTTTAAGAAACTTTTAGATTTTTAATTCCTTATTGTGAAGGAATTTTAAGGTGTTGATGATGAAGGAGGGAATGACCACAAAAAGTTTAGATTTTTTGGAAAATAACAATAAAATAATAAAAAGTAAAAAATTACAAACATGCCCTTAAAGATACTCTTAATTACAAAAATGCCACTAATGAAAATATGCAGTAGTTACCAAATCGTTCGTATCTTCACATCCAACGGTTGGATTGAGCTGAAATTTGAATATGTTCAAGAATAATGACATTGTTGAGATGTAATGGCTCAAAACCAAAACAAATGTGGGCAACACCCTCATTGGAATGGATATTTTCGATCAGTATTCCATAAAAGTTTAAAATAAAAAGAGGAAAAACCAGCACCGTTCTAGAACAATCAATGGTTGTGGAAGCCTCATAGTAAGAAACTCTAGACAATGTTTTAAGACAAGAATTGAGTAATGAGGATTCCTTAAACTCAAGTTTGAACCTTTTAGATTATAGAGTTTTTCTTCTTTGAATTTCCAAATTTTGGGGATATGGTTAATCATTTTCCCTCCTACCAACTCATGCACAGACTCCCAACAAGTTTCATGAAGGAATCGAAGCTTGATAAGATCTAGAACGATGTAACCAACAAAAATATTTATGGGTTATTTGGACTAAGCACATATTTTTCGGCGAATTTTAGAAGGTTATAACTCGAGCTACAATCCCCGAAAATGTATAAAATCAATCCCTAACTCTTTCCTGTAACACCATCTATAAGTTTCATGAAAAAATTGAGTGGAAAAACGCTTTAAATAAAGCTGGAGAGGTACATTTTCAATCAGCAGTGCAAAGGCCCATGCGCATCTTCCCCTTAAGAAAAAGATGATGACATGGCCGATTCAACTTGACCCTGTCAATCTAAAATCTAATCTTCCCTCAATTTTTCTCAACTTTAGCCTTATTATAGACGGGTTCTCATGAATATCTTTATTAAAAAATATTTGTAGGGATTGTTTATATTTTAGTTTGACCTTTACCAAGTGTCATGAGTTAAGGCCGTAAACCAAGTGATTTGCTTGAAATTAAAGTAATGTTAAAATAACCCATTAAATGAACTCCGCTACCCATGAAATTTTAATGATAAAAATATTATGTAATGTTAATATTATATATGAAAAATATTTCTTATTAGACAAACTTAAGTAGCTAAACCAAGTAATAGTATAACATGACCATAATGCCCCTAAGGTAACATACCTTCTATTAATGATCCAAATGATCTCCAATTGTTATGAAACGTCTTATTCTATCATTTTTAAGGGTTAATTTATGTTTGAGAGTCATTGGATAATGTTGGGAGTTTGAACCAAGTTTAGGATGCAAAAATGACAAAAATGCCTCTATGACGATAACTCGAGACCTAAATGACCTCCAAATACTATGAAACTTTAAAATAGAACTTATTTCATGATGATTGATGATCTTTTAAAGATCGAATATTATTGCATCACTTTAAAGACTAAACCAAGAATTATAGGGTAAAATGACCAAAATGCTCTTAGGATTGTTTAAGATGTTTAAAGGTAACATCCTCCAAATGACTTACTACTTTTGGTAAGACCTATTTCTAAAGACATAAAGATATACTCAAAATTTAAAGTTTGGAACCTAAACTAAGTTGGAGCCGAAGTAAAACGACCCTTACCCTAGGTCCAAGACTCTTATATAATTTTATAAAGAAGATATTATGATATCATGACATATTGAATGACTCATGCATGCTACACGGATGGTTTCATAATTAATGAGAGCTTAAGAATATATGTTATGATATATGCCTTAAGAGATTAAGAACCCTAGAAATTTATAAAATGTTTTAAGATCAAGAACCAACGGAAATACCAACATAAGCCCCGCATTTACTAAGATAGAAGAATGCTAGGTACCACTCAAGGATAATGAACTAAGGTTCTCAAACTCAGAAATGCAAGAAACTCCTAAACCTCCCACGGTAAAGCATGTTCATGGATTAGACTACAATGCTTGGAATGTAAGAAGCCTTAGATGTTGGTTTTCAGACGACACTGCTTAGAACTTAAGAAGCATTGAGCATATGTATTTAGACTATCCCGCTTGGAACTTATGAAGCATTGGGCATAGATTTTAGACCGTATCACAGTGAACACATGAAGCCCTGGATAAGTGTTTAGACTACGTTGCTTGGAACGTATGAAGCCTTGGACGTAAGTTTTTAGACTATGTCTCTTGGGACGTATGAAGTCTTGGGCATAAGTTTTTAGACCATATCGCAAGAAAAAAATGAAGCCTTGGATGCGGGTTCAGACTACATCGTTTGGTGAAGCCTTGGACGTAGGTTAAGACTGTGTCACTTTGAATGTATTAAACATCAAACATAGATTGTTAGGTTCATGACTTGTATCGTAAATCTTAAGGAGTGTCTTGGAGAAATAGAACAATAGCATAGAAAGTAATGAAGAACAAGACAATGATCAAGAACTAGGACACGGATCACGATCTAAGTTCTGAAGACAAGAACCCAGAAAATTAATACTAAGGCCCTTATATGATTCTGAGATTTCAAAATTCAAGGACCAAGGTCCTCAGGATCATGAGAAAAACTCACAAATCAAGAACATAACCAAAGGGCTAAGAACTTGTAACGAGAACCAGAATAAGAAAAGAAAAACGGTGTACTCTAGCATAACAAGGCCACGATTAACGGCCTACAATTAGGCTACTTACTGAGTTTTTATACTCGCTCAATGTTTTTCATATTCTTCTGGTAAATAAGGAGTTGGTCTAGGTTGAGAGCAGACTTTGAAGCGCACCAGAGAACTATATCATTTTAAACTACTTAAATATTTTTGTATTGGAACTTTAACTTTGAATTTGTAAATAAAATATCTTGTCTTTTTATTTTAAATGTACCATCCATTTATTTGTGTCTTTTTATGTTTTTATGTCACGGCTCAAGAAAAATTGGGTTGTGACACCACTATTTCTCTCTTTCAAATACCTGAATCACATGACACAAATTATAGATTACAAACCTATGAGAACCCAAGTTATTTATAGTGTAACATATTTTGTGGGATGAAAGTTTGTTTTAGGGGCACACTCTAACAACTAAAAATTAGAAAAAAATAATAAAAAAAAGTTGTCTATGGGATTTAGAAAGTGGGGAGTTGGACTCTAATATAAAAAGGGAGATCCCTTGGCTTATTCAGTCACAACAATTACTTCGTTTCATCCCACTTTGGCAATTTAGAGCAAGTTGGAGAATTCATATCAACTTAACCTCTTAGCTAATTTAGCTTGAGTCTGATACATTCAGACACTTTCCTACCATTTTCGACTCTTTAAAAGCCATTTTTTTGACACTTTCTAGGTGTTTAAGGTTATGTCTATTATTTAGCCATCTAAATTATTTGGAGCTAAGTTTAAATAATTTTATGCAAATTAGGTGGGCTGATTTTCATAATAGAATTCTAATTTATGATTGTGATATTCCTGAGGTGGAATTAGATTTTAAGTAGTAGTTTTAAACTAGCATCAAAGGAGCACAGTGATTTCGGCTTAGGCCAACCAAGTAAATAGTTCGATTGTTGGATGCCCATAGGCATGGTTAGATGATTTGAATTGTATGAATTACGTGTACCCTGTGTCCCCTTCATGTATCATATTTTATGATTGTATGATGTGATGATTTATGTTATGATATAAGTTATGCTATGATATTATGATTATGCTATGTTATGAAATTACGTTGTTGTGATGTCAATGTTGCATGATGCACGAACCTCCATATGTCACATCACGTATGATGTTAGCATGTTCACTTTATGCCTACAAGATATTGATAAACCATGTATGTTAACCATGAAAGATATGTTCAGTATACATAAACATGTCTAATAGAATGCTAGGTCTTAAATGTGCCAGGACTAGGATTTGATGATTCCAAAAAAAAGGAGCAAACTTTTTCGTGAAATAAAATAAAATAAATTTAAAACATAATATACATTATATGTATATTATATCAAAAAAGTGTTCATACATAAGTAGTTAAAACCCAACATAATAGTTAAAATATAAAATAAGGAACAAATACAAAATATTTAAAACAAAAGGATGTGTAGGACGATGATGAGACTTGTTTATGGCACATGCTCTAGAGTTCACTCCCAAACTCGACTAGCTCCTTGTTTACCTGAAAAACATGGAAAACATGGAATGAATATAGAGACCCGGTAAGTAGCCTACTTGTAGGCTCTTAAAAGTGTTCTTGATATTCTAGGGGATCACACTCTTTCTTTCTTGTTTTGGTTCTTGTTGTAAGTACTTAGGCCCTTTAGTTATGTTCTTGACGTGTAAGTTCTTATCCAGATCTATCCTCAAGACCTTGGTCCTTGGATTGTGAGGTCTCAACCTTAGTTCTCATGTAAGGCTCTTAGTACTATGGTTCTGGGTTCTTGTCTTCAAAACTTAGATCTTAATCCATGTTCTAGTCCTTGTTCGTTGTCTTGTTCTTAGTTACTTGTTTTGTTCTTGTTTCGTCCTCCAAGACACTCCCCCTAGGATTTACGGTACTAGTCATGAATTTGACAACCTGTGACCAAGGCTTCATACGTTCCAAGCAACACAGTCTGAACCTACATCCAAAACTTCATGTGTTCCAAGCGACGTAGTCTGAATCCTCATCTAGGGCTTGCGCTGTGATACAGTCTAAAAACTTACATCCAAAGCTTCTTACGTTCTAATCTATGTAGTCTGACTCTACATCCAAGGCTTGCCTCGTGATACAACCTAAATACCTATGTCCTAGGCTTCATGAGTTCCAAGCACATAGTCTAAATACTTACAATCAAAGCTTCATACGTTCCAAGCAGCGTAGTCTGAAACCCTGCACCCAGAGCTTGTATAGCCTGAATACCTATGCCCAAAGCTTCATGTGTTCCAAGCGGCATAGTCTAAATACATACGCTCAAGGTTTAATATGTTCCAAGCAGCGTAGTCTGAGTCATGAACATGCTATACCATGGGAGGTCTTAGAAGATTCTTGACTTTCTGTGTCTGAGGACATTGGTCCCCTATTCTTAAGTGGCACCTAGCATTCTTCTTACCTTGGTAGTTGTAGAGCTTGTATGATACTTTCTTTGGGTTCATGTGTTCCAAGCGGCATAGTCTATACATACGCTCAAGGTTTAATATGTTCCAAGCAGCGTAGTCTGAGTCATGAACATGCTATACCGTGGGAGGTCTTAGAAGATTCTTGACTTTCTGTGTCTGAGGACATTGGTCCCCTATCCTTGAGTGGCACCTAGCATTCTTCTTACCTTGGTAGTTGTAGAGCTTGTATGATACTTTCTTTGGGTTCTCAATTATAAACGTTTTATGTATCCCTTATTGTTCTTGAGACATAATTGAAACATGCATTCTTTAGCTTATGAACCCATCATAGTAACAAGCCAAAGTTATATTAGAAAGCCACATAGTCATAATAAATTCTTTAGGGGTTTTTAGAAGAGTCTTTAGTCTTGGATGAGAGTTACTTTTGGTGTTTCTTTTATGTGTTCTAAGGTCCTAAATTGGTTTAGGTTTTAAACTTGTTCTAATCCACTTGAACATACCTTCATGTCCTAAGGAATAGGCTTTATAGGAAGCAGCAAGTTGTTTGGAGAATGCATAAACCTTAAAATATCATAAGGAGTCCTAGGGGCATTTTGGTCATTTTATCCCTAATTCTTGGTTTAGCTACTTAACGTGCTCCAATTATTTCTAAACTTTAAAATCTCATCAAATATCAAAGTAACATAGCATTTAGAGGTCATCTAGATCGTAAATCGAAGGTAGACTACCTTAGGGACATTATGGTCATTTTCCACCGTTAATTGGTATAGCTACTTAACCTTATTCAATGACCACTAAATTTCATATATAATCTTAATATACCATAATATATTCAACATTAAAGTTTCATAGGCAGACGAGTTCATTTATTTAATTATCTTAATATTACTTAAATCCTGAGATATTTAATCCGTTCAAGACTTTGACTCTCAATTCTTGGTGTCTTTCTTTCAAATCTCCTTAATTAATACTTGATTAAGGTTAGTACAGAATTCCAGGGGATTTCTACCAGTATTTTTTAAGAAAATTTAAAGATGACTACTTACCTTGTTTTTTAGCTTTTGTATCCGAATTGCCTTAAATTTTATTCCACAGATTCCTTATTGTGTCTAATTTATGAAACCCTAAATTTTTTCATTAGAACCGGTTAAGTTAAAGTAAAGAAAAACTGAGGGATGATTTTATTTTGGTTTGACATGGTTGGTTTAGTTGAACCAATCACGTCATCATCTTCTTCCTTTAAATAGGAAGAAGACGCGTGCGTCCTTTGCGGCGCTATCTATCTCTTTGCTTCTCTAACTCCATTCACAACGTTTCTCCCCTCGATTTCTTCATGAAACTTAAAGATGGTATTACAAGGAAGAGTTGGGGATTTAGTTCAAACCTTCTCGTGGGGTGTAGCCTAAGATGTTTGCCTCCAAAGTTCGTCGAAAATCTGATATCTCACTAAGATAAAAACAGAGGATTTTTATTAGGCAGCCTATTCAAGGGGTTTTCAAGGCCCGATTTCTTTATGAAATCTCTTCGTTATTCTTCCCTCAAGCTAAAGGAATTGGTTATGAGGAACTTATTTGAGTGTGGGACCTTAATTTTCAGAAGTTGTTCTTGGTCAGCAACTCACCCAAAAACGTGAAATTTCCTTTTCTTAGGCATCTCGTTCTGCAATGTTTTACCTCTTGATTCCTTCGTCAAAGTTACTCAACTTGATCCTTTGAAGCTAAAAGAATTCTTAATTTGAAGATAGATAGATAGTAGGAGGGAATTCGATACTTACCCCCAAATTCTACCCGAAACTAATATCCTTCAATTACGCACGTTCTTGGGATTATTTCATTTCGTAGTCTTTTATGGAAATACTTCTTGGAAATGCAAAGACCAAATAAGATTGGCCTTACTCTACGAATTTGCATGTTGGCTCGAATTGGATTTTCAAGCTTCTTTTGAGGCACTTCAATTGCCGCCGCTATTGGGGGAATAGGTTCATGGCTCTTTCAGCGCTCAGTTCCTTCATAGAACTTGTGAGTACTCTTGTTTAAAAGCTGTAGGAACAAGTTTAAAGGAAAATGGTGGACAATTTCTCTCAAATTTGAAAGAAACCTGAAGTATGGACTCAACTCGATTCTTGTTCCATACTATTGCCCCAACTTAGACTTTAGGGGAAGCTTAAACCAAAGTTGAGTCTTCTAGGATCGTTGTGATTTGGAGAATGAGTTTTTTTTAATAATCCGTCGGAAATATCATCTCCAATTAGTGAGTTACCGACTTTCAATTTGAACTCTAGCCATTGGATGTGGTTATCTAGAACATTCTCAAATAGGATGAAGATCCAATGATGAATTTGAAGATTCAAGGGATTTTCTAATGAAGTCGGCTGCCATAGATTTGATTTCTGACTCCGCATTTTTATAATTATCTTGATATTTAGAATTCCTTCTCGATAAGGTATTAAAAATTGGAAAGTTTCATAAAAATTAAAAAAATGACCTTTTTATCCCTCTCTTTTACTTTTTCTTTTCTAGTCATTTTCCAAAGGCCTTTAAAGTCCCTAAAATAACTTGTTCAAGTGAAGATTTGATTAGAGCCCCTCCAAATGAAGATTTGATTTACTAGGAAAAATCCATACAAATTCTAGCTTGCAAGGTGAAAGCACTACCCAACAATAGGAACATTGCGTTCGTTAAGGTGTTGTGGGAAATCACCATACCGAGGAAGACACATGGGAGCATGAGGACGAAATAATTGAAAAGTACCCCGAATTAATCCAAGGTTTCGAAAAATCACTACACCTAGGAAGCCACGTTTGAGCTTTTGAGGATGAAAGTTCCTTTTATGGTTATATAATGTAATGATCCGTTCAAAAAAAAATTTGCGAAGTGGCGTGAGAATGTGAGAATTCCGACGACTGCCGAAATTCTCGCACTTCACACGATCTCGACCCTCGCAGATCGCCTCTATGCTTCCCTCGATTTTTTGGGCAAGTCACAAAACGGCCAAACCGATGTCAAAACGTTAGTCTCACACAATGTGGAGGATCCCCGACGACTGCACAACAACCTAATGTACGTTTTGTGCCCTTTCCATAATACGTTTCGTCGTCGGGATTTTGGGTTTCCTAAGCGTTTATAGATTTGTGATTATAGGCACTCTTAAGCCAAGAAACTCCGAAAAAGGGAAGAAAGATTGATAACAGAGAGGTAGAGGAACAAAAGGACAAAAATTGGCGTCGGAAACGACGAACAAAGGAGAGATAATCGCGAAAAACATGCTGTGAGTCAGGTGCAGGAGAAAGGATCCGACGGATCCGTGTCGGACCAATCAGTAACCGAGGCCCAACACTAACCCGGGGCCCATTCCTCGTGGGGACCCACGCGTGTAGCACCTCGACCCGCACCCACGACCTGCGACCTACGCCTGCAGCACCGAGACCCAAATTGCAACAGTCCAATAACCCAAATCGCCTCACGGTCCAATCCACGACCTTAGCCCAACCTGCAACCCCTGACCTCAGCCACAGCCTGCAACCAGTGACCTCAACCCAGCCTACAACTCGTGACCTGCAACCCGCGCCTCGACCCCAGAAGCAACAACGTTGTGTCCCTCCCCCTGAGCTACATGTGTCAACCCGCTGCTAAATCAGCCATTCGGCTTGATCGGCTTAGACAGTTCGACTTAACTTTTTGCAACTCAGACGACGTTTGAAGCAACTTTCGAAGAACAAGAGATAAAGTTATAAATTAGGGAGAATGCTGGCTAAGGCCAACTAAGTAAGTAGCCTTGCTATAGGATATATTAGAAACTTGTATGAGCTATGATTTATGATGATGTATATGAATTATATGATGTATAATATATGAGATGGAACGTATGAGGAGTATGATGTTTTATATGAGTTATATGATGATGTATGCTGTGCTCGATGATTATGATGTATTTAATGGCAGCATGATGATTATGATGTTTATGATGCATGACGTTTACCTTAATATGATGATATCTTCCATATTAAGTATGTTGTATGTCATGAATGCAAGTTGCATCATGTTGAGAAATCGGCCTAGGACACATCCCTAAAGAGCATGAATAACGATATTAACATGAATATCTAATGAGCATATATTACTATAATTAATATAGAGATGAAACTACGGTTGTGTCAAAGAGATGTTTTAAGATGAAAAATAGAGGGATCTCATGTATTTATGTACGTATGGACATGTACACTATGATGTTGATAGTGATCATGTTGAGCATGGCACTCAAGGGTCTGCTGACCTCCGAATGTCACTATGAACATATAGCTCGACCAGTATTGATCTAGGTGGGGTGCGAACGGCCTGGAGATTCACACTCGCACGTGTGGGTTGTGTGTAGGGAAGTGCTACATATTCAAGTTAGTCCAGACTGGAGGCCACCCTTAGTATGAGATAGAAATAGGTCTTGAGAGCATCATTTGCATTTGTTTGCATTTTTACATGACCCCACTTACTAAGTATTATCGGAATACTCAGGTCGTGTGCCTCATTATTTTTCAGGTAAAGGCAAGGCACCCATGTACGGTTGACGGTGACATCACAAGTAGAGACCATGACACGTGCATAGGATAGATGCATATTTAAATTCCTAAATTTAGGTTATAATAAATTGTATTGCATTTTATCTTAATTTATTTCATATTTATTTTTAGTTATTTTTCAGTGTTATGTATTGAACAAGTAAGAACATGGCCGTGTTTTCAAGTTGAAGTTGTTTTTAATTCTTCGAATTTTATGCTATAAAGTTTATCACACATGTTCGAAGTCACATGCTCCTCTAAAGTAATTGTTTATCATATTTTGAAAGAAACATCAAAAAATCACTAATGTTTTAGATTGGGTGACCGCCATCATTAAAATCAAGAACCCAACTTTTAAAAGTAGAACCCACACAAAAATAAAGTTTGTATCACTTCTCACCTTAAATAAGCTTTGTTTTTACCGAAAGTCGATATATTGAGTAAAGCCCTAATTTGAAATTGAACAACTCTCTAAAATAAAATGAAAAAAGCAACATAATCATAAAAAAATAAAAAGTTAAAAAACACCTGGATGAATCGATTATAATTGTTTTTTAAACAACAAAAAAGCGCCAACCATAGAATTTTGGGCATGCATAAAACTTCTCCCGTAAGAATTGTTGTTGGATGAAAGTTCCACATTGCTAATTTAGGAAATGATGATGAATTTATAATCAAATAATACTATCTCCATTGGTACGAAGTCTTTTGGGGAATATTATCTCTATTGGTATAAGGTCTTTTGGTGTGGTTCGATATAAGAGTTAAAAGGGTTAGGTAAGATGTGAATCACAAGTTGAGAGGTATACTTTATAAAATCTATAATCATGATTCATGGAGTCCCCATTTTTATTCTTTTACCTTTTTATTTCCATATTTATTTATTTATTTATTCAGTTTTTATTTTCTTTTTAAAACAAGTTTATTTATGCATCTTCAAAATAAAAAATGAAATATTTTTTATTTTTCTAAATTTTATTTTTAATTTTAAAATATAACTATTGAGATATTGAAGAATATATTTAGTTATGGAATATATCTTCGATATTATATCTTTTATTTATGATTTGATTTACCGTATATTTTATTTTATTCTCAGTATTTAATTATTTTATATTTTCCTCCTTTGTATTTCTTGTATCCTATTTAAAAGATATCAATATCAGTTATAATATACACTTTTCCAATTCTATTTTCTATTTCTATTTCTTAACATGGTATCAGAGCACCGATCTTGATATTCCTAATATCAGAGCATCGATTGTGGTATTCTTAAGACCCCCTTGGACTCTGAGTCCAAGGGGAGTATTAAACCTAAAGCCAAACCCTAACTCAATCAGTGAAGCTTTTATAGTTGCCGATCATCCAATATCAAGAATACGTTATAAGCATCTTCAAATTTCTCACCAAGCTCAAAGGTGACATATTCAAGATGTTCGTATTTTCTTTCACAACCTCTCAAGTGATCCAGAGCACCGATCTTGGTGTTATTATCCAGTAAATCATTTATGCATGGACCAAGAAGTGATCAGGGAGGATATTCACTTGTTTCAAATCAAATTAAATGGGACAAGTTACTAATCCTCGAGTCAATCATTGTGGTATATTTTTGAGTTTTGCATCTTTCTTGGAAATTCAATAATTTCTTGAAAGTCTAAAAATGCAAACCAATCAAAGGCAGTCTATTTTTTGGTTTTGCATCTTTTTTGTAAATTCAATGATTTCTTGAAAGTCTAAAAATGTAAACCAATTAAAGGCAGTCTATTTTTGACGGATATTTTCACCATTGTGACGAAAGTGTTATTGACCTACACTCTCTTCTCAAAGACAACTCGGGTGTTATTGACCTACATTCGTAAAGACAAGTTGGATGTGATTACATACACTCTCCAACTTGAGGGGGAGTGTTGAGATATTGAAGAATATATTTAGTTATGGAATATATCTTTGATATTATATCTTTTATTTATGATTTGATTTACCGTATATTTTATTTTATTCTCAGTATTTAATTATTTTATATTTTCCTCCTTTGTATTTCTTGTATCCTATTTAAAAGATATCAATATCAGTTATAATATACACTTTTCCAATTCTATTTTCTATTTCTATTTCTTAACATGGTATCAGAGCACCGATCTTGATATTCCTAATATCAGAGCATCGATTGTGGTATTCTTAAGACCCCCTTGGACTCTGAGTCCAAGGGGAGTATTAAACCTAAAGCCAAACCCTAACTCAATCAGTGAAGCTTTTATAGTTGCCGATCATCCAATATCAAGAATACGTTATAAGCATCTTCAAATTTCTCACCAAGCTCAAAGGTGACATATTCAAGATGTTCGTATTTTCTTTCACAACCTCTCAAGTGATCCAGAGCACCGATCTTGGTGTTATTATCCAGTAAATCATTTATGCATGGACCAAGAAGTGATCAGGGAGGATATTCACTTGTTTCAAATCAAATTAAATGGGACAAGTTACTAATCCTCGAGTCAATCATTGTGGTATATTTTTGAGTTTTGCATCTTTCTTGGAAATTCAATAATTTCTTGAAAGTCTAAAAATGCAAACCAATCAAAGGCAGTCTATTTTTTGGTTTTGCATCTTTTTTGTAAATTCAATGATTTCTTGAAAGTCTAAAAATGTAAACCAATTAAAGGCAGTCTATTTTTGACGGATATTTTCACCATTGTGACGAAAGTGTTATTGACCTACACTCTCTTCTCAAAGACAACTCGGGTGTTATTGACCTACATTCGTAAAGACAAGTTGGATGTGATTACATACACTCTCCAACTTGAGGGGGAGTGTTGAGATATTGAAGAATATATTTAGTTATGGAATATATCTTTGATATTATATCTTTTATTTATGATTTGATTTACTGTATATTTTATTTTATTCTCAGTATTTACTTATTTTATATTTTCCTCCTTTGTACTTCTTGTATCCTATTTAATGGATATCAATATCAGTTATAATATACACTTTTCCAATTCTATTTTCTATTTCTATTTCTTAACAATAACAAAAACAGTAATTGAAAAATAAAATAAAATAATAATTTATTTCCCGACAAAACATGGTGGAGCTCCATTACCTTAAAGAAAAATTAAATTATATTTTAGTATTTTTCGGTCACCTTTTGAAAGTTTTAGTCAAGCCTAACTCTCACATATTCACACTTCTAACCCTCTTTTTTTCTAAAATTGCCAAAAGGGTCCTTTTGAGATTTGCTTTTACATAGCTTAGGGCATTCAATTCCTTCTAATGATTTGGTCACGGAATTCAAATAACTAAAATATATATAATTCAAATTTCAAATATTAATAATAATGTTTTTTTTTGTTCTTTCCAAATATTATTAATTAGTGCCGCTAATCTCTGTTGGTGGGTTATTTGGTGAAAGCCTCCAAGTTGGACTCTCTTTTTTTAACTTTCCCATTTTGGTGTTGACAATAAGCAACTTAACAAATGTATCAAAAATTATACTAGCGTGTTGAACCAATTCAAATTGGAAGGAAAAGTGTAACGATCCATACCCAAGATTTAGAATCGGAATCCGACACCTGATAGTCACGTTACTTATCGCTTGTTTCTAAGAGTAAACACTATCCCGTATATCGACAAGAATTATTTCTCTAACATGCATCTTAAGAAAATTCCTAACAGGTCTCTCAATATAAATTGTTCTAAGCCTAACACGTTTTACTTTGGAGTTTCTGTGGGTGAGCTATTGAACAAAAGATAGTCATTGTTGGTATAGGTAGTGACTTCCTATTCTTTTAAACCTTTGTTAGTCATCTTATTTTCAAGATCGCTCTCATTCTATAATAGCTCAAATCCATCGCTAGCAGATATTGTCCTTTTTGGGCTTTCCCTTTCGGACTTTCTTTTTAAAACACTCTGTTAAGGATAGGTTTCCACACCCTTATAAAGAATGTTTCATTCCCTTTCCAACCAATGTAGGATCTCAGACATTCATATGTGGTCTCAGTTCATTCATGAACTCATCCTTTACATGGGTGCCACAATGCGTCTGTTAGGGCTAGGGAGAGGTCTCCACATCCTTCTTACAAAGATTTTTCATTCCTCACTCCAATCGATATAGGATCTATTTAAGAGTTTAATACAAACGTTTCTGAATTTAAACAAGAACAAATAGAGAGAAAGAACGATGCAAAATATCGAATAGATTTGATATTAAAGTTCAAGCAGATAATTACCATAAAAATTATATAAAAATTTATCATAAAAGTCCTTCGCATAAGAAAGGGAGAGAGAAATCAGAAACAGAGAGAGAGAGAGAAAGTTTCAACCTTGATATGAAAGATTGCCACTTTATAATAAGCAATGAAGCTGATGAATTTCCTCCATAAAAGAGAGACAATCAAATCCATCTCATGAGAAGAAAATTCGCCTACTTCATCACTTGTACTTGTAGCAATCCCTTATTTGAAAACCCTAAACTAAATATCTCACTGTGCTCGGTAGCAAATCGTTCCCTCTCGAGCTTCTACGAACACGATTCAATTCGATCGTCACAATGTAGTTGTCTCGTCCAAACACACAACCATACCGAACTATCAACCACATTGTGTCAATCTCCAAATAATCTCTCCTCGAATGCCCAACGGTCGGAGAATGTTTTGCTACCAAGCACGAGTTAAGATACGATCATAGTTGCATCAGACGAGATAAACCCTAATAGATATTATAAGTTAAGAGAGGCTAATAATGAGTAGCAAACTCATGTTCTTGATCAGACCCAGTGAGGCATTCTTTGTCATCTTCAAACCCATCAAGAGGGCAGGTAGGGTGATGGCCTTTTCCAAAGGATCTAATATGATCTTTAAGAGATCTTTTATGTTTGAAATCTGAGCCACAGCTGCAATACCAAAGCTTCCCACAATTCTTTTCATGGGTTCGCCAATCTCCTTTGACAGCCAAAGTTTTGCCACATTTTCTACACATAAATGGCTTAGACCCATGCTTCCTTTTGTAATGGGTTTGAAGAGTTCTAAAGTCCTTCAATGGCTTGGCTCTTGGATGATTAATGTTGTTCTTGCACCCATGAGCACAGCAATAACATGGTAGCCTTAGCATTGCTGCTGGCTGTGATCCTCTAAGAGATTCTGGGCCTTTTCTGTACTCCGAGCCATGTCCCCACATGTGCATCTAAAACACACAATACCATAATTCAATGTTAAAAAAGTATATATATAAATACACATTTTGAGTTTCAACATTGCAAATCTTAATTATTGATTTCTTTTTTTTTTGTTTTATCTTTTCTAGTTGAGAATTTGCCTCAACGTTTTTAAAACACGTCTACCAGAGAGAAGTCTCCACATCTTTGTAAAGAATGTTTCGTTCTTCTCACAACCGACGTGGGATCTCACAATCCACCCCGCGTTCTCTAATCGATGTGGGACTTCAATCCACCCCTCTTTGGAGCCAACGTCCTTGCTGACACACCGCCTCGTGTCCACTCCCCTTCAGGCTCAACCTCCTTGCTGGTACATCACTCGGTGTCTGGCTCTGATACCATTTGTAACAGCTCAAGTCCATTGCCAGGAGATATTGTCCTCTTTGGACTTTTCCTTTCGGCTTCCCCACAAGATTTTTAAATGAGTCTACTAGGAAGAGACTTCCACACCCTTATAAATATAAATAGTGTTTTCATTCTCCTCCCCAATCTAGGATCTCACCGTTCTACTTTTAAGTTATCATTTCTAAAAGAGCTTAGAAAGGATTATAAACAAACAAATAAAAGATAATTAGACAACTTTAATCATAATTACCTGCATGTTATTGTATCTATTAAAAGATTTGTGGCAGATGGAGCAAGCAAATTGCATCGGACCGACAAGGATCTGAGCCGGCGTTGGTATCCAAAACCTTCCTTGAGTACTAAAATTAGAGAAGCTTTTCTGCATTTCTTCTTTCTTTACAAAACCATTCATATTCCCATCACCGAAATTAGGGACATCACCAACATTTGGAAGCCCAATGTGCAAACCCACTTCTACTTTCACCAAATCTTCATCTTCCTCTTTAATTCCCAAGCTTTTTCTTTCCCGATCTCGAATTCGACCCCGTTCTTCATCTTTCTCCGTGAACAAAGGCAGGCACCTTTGGGCGGTCGTCGGAGATATCAAATCTCGATCAGAGGACGAGGAAGAGGACGAAGAAAGGGAAGAAGAGAGAGAAATGGAGGGTTTAAGCCATTCTATGAAAGTTATGTGGTTTTCTTGTGCCATGTGATTCCTCAAACCCATATCTTCAAAGGGTTAACATAAAAATCTCATCTTGAAATGTTGAACAAAAAAAGAGAAGAGAAAAACATAAGCTTTATAAAGGATTGATAATCAAATGATGAACAAAAGGTGGTTTTGGTTTGTCTTTTTTTCCCCTATCATCTTTTTTCTCAATCTTTTTGTGGCTTTTGGGTATGATAGTAAATGGTGGGGTTAGGAAAACAACGACATGTAGGGAAAGAATTGAGAATCCAAGAGATGAAGTCTTGAGGACGACTGTTGATAAAGTAAACTACACGTCGTTTACCTTTTTTTTTTTTTTTTTTTTTTTTTTTTTTAAT
>NW_019272055.1:1011791-1042823 GCF_002738345.1 Cucurbita maxima
TTTTTTTTTTTTTTTTCTTTTTTCTTTTAATTTTTGTAATAAAGTATGTAAATTTGGTTTTCTTTTTTCAAAAATCAATCTAGTGAAATTTGACCCAAATCTCTAATTTTTTTTCTTTTAAATGCTACCAATTACACCAAACTTGGAGAAGCAAGAAGTGGGAGAAGCATTATAATTCTAAGTCAATACCTAGAAAAGGCAAAGGTATATATATTTATAAGAACTATTTTATGAATTTGAATTGAATTCTAATTGTGAGCCTGAATAAAGGAGGGATACATGAATGTACTGAGGTACATCTAAATACAAGGGTAAGGAAAAAAAAATAAGGTAGTTGAAAAAGGGGGGTGAGAAGTCCGACGACTCGCTGGAATTCTCGCACACTCACCATACGCGTTTCTCCCAGTGCCAAGAACACGCCAATGACCTTTAGTCGCACCTCACAAAATCCACTTGCAAAGAAAATAATATGATACAGAGAGAAAACGAGGGAGAAGAAGAAAAGACTGTTGAGTTACTTTACGACGAGAATGACGTTGACAACCACCCCGTCAAGACTCATGGTGTCGTATAGTATAGATAACACCATGAAAAAGAAGACTAACAAGTTATGGAACACCTTGATGCACATGAGTGATTACTATTAAAATGTGTCGTAACTTTGCTAGCTAAGAGGATGAAAAGATTGCTAGTGCAACTCTCTCTGTGCAGGTTAGAACCTTAGTAGGTATAAAGGGAGATTGGGGGAGAACATTTTACGTGGGGTAGGAAATCACGTCATGATCCGTAGCCAATTTTATAAAAACATTGTGATATAAATAAATAAAAAAAAGGGGGAGTAAAGTGTGAACAAAATAAAAAGGAAAACACAAGGTGGAGAAACACAAATGAGTAAAACAGAGAGGGAAAGAAAATGGAATATCTGAAAAAGTATTAAATTGTTGGTACACCCTATTATGAATACAGTATTTGGATGGTATGATTTAAGTAGTTGACATATTTTTTTTAATTTAAGTAACCAAACACAATTTATAAATAATAAAAACATGGAATTCGAATTTTACTGAGGCAATTAATTGAATATTTAAAATAGGTGAAGCCTCGACATAATTGAAAACAAATTCGAAGTACAAAAGCATACAAATTTGGAGCTAGATAGAACTTTGGCTAATAAGGCCAACCAAGTGGCTTTACTCTCAGTTGGAAGACTTACCTTATGTATGATGATGCTTGCTCAGTAGCCCTTACACGTGTCATTTATGTTTTATGTTGTATGATGATGTGATGATGTTCTATGGGGATGTAATGATGTTATATGATGATGTGATGATGTATATGATGATATGAGATGTTGACATGATGATTGCATGATATGATGACTTGACAGATGGTGATTCGTGATAACATAATGATATAAGATGCATGATGATGAAATGACTTAATATGATGATATTACATATTAAGATGATGTGCATGTATTAAATGTCATGATACATTATGACGATGAGTTTTCTAAGACACAACTCTAATTGATGTTAATGATGATAAACATATGAAGCTCAATGCATGCATGCTACCTAGGGTAATGTGTGAATGATATATAAGGTTGTGTCATAAGAATGATTTAAAGTTGAAAACCATAGGGAACTCATGCATATTGTGTGTTCATATATATCGAGTTACTCCCCCATTTATGATGATGAGTACGGACGCATACACTATGATGATGGTAATCATCATCATGCCTCACATGATATTCAAGAGTTTGCTGACCTCAAGATGTCCGGCTACGAACAGCTAGCCCGACTATGATGGATCCAGGGGGTGCGAACCACTTGGGGACTCATGCTCACACATGTGGGTCGTGTGTAGGAAGTATTATACATCCAATTTTGTTTGGTCTGGAGGCTACCTCTATCATGGTTTTAAAGATAGGTCTCTAATCATGAGTTGCAACTTTCCCTCATACCAATGGGGTCATTTAATGAATATTTTATAAAATACTCAAGCCATGTGCTATTTTTACTTTTCAGGTAAAGGCAAAGCACCCTTGTATGGCTGACAACGACATCACAAGTAAAGACCGTCATATGTATAGAATAGTTGTATTTAAATTCTTAGACCATAGGTTAGTAGAAGACATTTTTCAATTTTAATATTTACTTTGTTTTATTTTATATTTTCATTAGGTTGCTTTAAAGACTTTTTGAAACATGTAAGTCCATGACAATGTTTTATGATGATGTTTGAAATGCTTATTTTCGCATAAAAGATGATGTTAGGAAGATGGTATATATATATATATATATATGAACAATATGAAGTATCAATATGAACAAAATATATATATACATATATACATAAAAGCTAACACCATAAAATTTGTGAATGACACGTGTTAAAATAGAGTCGAGCACAATAATTGTACGATTCCATCCATATCTATTTTAGTAAAATGATTTAGATATTTTAGAATAAATATAACTAGATATTTTAAGAAAGAGATAGATATTTTAGGAAAAAGATTTAAATTTTCCAGGAGTAGATTAGGTAGACTCGAGTATAAATACCCCCCTACCTAGGTTTTCATCCCAAGAAGTATAGAGCAGTAGTATTCTACACAGTGTCTTGTAATCTCTTCTCGATTAGTCTTAATAGAGAGTGCAAGTGTTTCCCACAGAGAGTTGTGTTCAACAATTTGGTATCAAAGCGAGGTTAGTGTAGGTTGTCTGATTTCTTGGAATTCTTATACTCTTGGTTGCAGCTCTGTATGATCTTCCACATCAGAAACGATTTCTTAAGATTATTAGTGAGCGAGTTTCTTTGTGTCGTGAATAGTCCGTGACTCTGCAAGTTTTGTGTCGAAAAGATTTGTTTCGTATTACTGAGGTATTGCCAACACAATGGGTGACTTCCAAATCATAGGAGGAATCAAGAAACTCAACAACAACAACTACAACACGTGAGCAACATGCATAATGTCCTATTTACAAGGATGGAGATCGTAAGAAGAAGTGAAACTACATCGCCGGAGGAGGATTCTAACGACGCCTTGCGCAAATGGAGAATCAAAGCAGGAAAAACAATGTTTGCCTTGAAGACCACAATCGAAGAAGAGATGTTAGAGCATATTTGGGATGACAAAACACTGAAAGAAGCATGAGACATATTCGTGATGTTGTTCTCAAAGAAGACCTATACAAGGCTACAACTTCTGAAGAACGAGTTGTTGCCAGTTTTACAACGTGACATGACGATTGCTCAGTACTTCCATAAAGTCAAGTCGATTTGCAAAGAGATTACTGAACTAGACCCGAAGTCTGCCATTGGAGAATCTCGAATGAAAAGGACAATTATCCACGGGTTACGACCAGAATATAGAATCATTGTTGTTGTACAAGGATGGCCCACTCAACCATCACTTATAGAGTTTGAAAATTTGTTAGTAAGTCAAGAAGCCATGACTAAACAAATGGGAGACATTACATCACATTGATGGGTGAAGAAGAAGCACTCTACACAAGTGAAAGCCGGAGAAATAATAAGTCGTCTACCAAACGTGGCTATAAAAAAAGGTGACAAAAGAAGAAGACATCAAGGAACTACACAACCTGAGAGAGCTCAGAAGAATGACAAGAGTTCTTAAGAAGAGAGATTTAAATGTAATTACTACCATTTCGGGAAGAAGGGCCACATGTCCAGAGATTGTTGGTCCAAGAAAAAATTTGTAGAAAGTAATGTGACATCTTCCAACATAGAGATTGAGGAGGAATAGGATGCAGAGGCAATATGTGACATAGAAAAAGATGAGCTAGTGGTCATGGAAATGATGAGAGAACATATTGATTACGAGGATGGCTGGATCATTAATTCAGGATACTCAAACCACATGATTGACGATCAGAGTGGTACAATGTAAGCGGAGTGATCCTCAGAGAAGCAAGTATTACTAGGCTTGGACAACAGTGGAGAACTTCTTCCTCAGAAGATGGGGGAGAAAAATGAAGAAATTCTTCCACAGAAAACGGGGAAGCAAATTGAAGAAATTCATCCATAGAAGATGGGGAGCAAACTACGCACATTCAGTCAAATGTTGACGTGTTTGAATATCCAAGTGGACACTAATGTTGGTGAGCAAGGAGTGACTCAACCAAGCGAAATAATCCAAAAGTCACTCCTTAGACGGTTAGAAATAATCCAAAAGTCAATCCAGAGTATGCCAACGCAACTATTGTATAAGACGGAGTTTATGAACCAGAGATATATGAAGAAGTATCACAAAAATTAGCTTGGCAGAAAGTGATGGAGGAAGAAATTATAGCCCTGGAGCAAAATCAAACTTGGTTACTAGTGCCAAGGTCAGAAGATAGATTTAACTTCTGCAAGTGGATTTACAAAATAAAGTATACCCCTGATAGATTTCGTGAGATACAAAACTCAGATTGTAGATCCAAGGTTCTCTCGAGAATATGGATTACACTATGATGAAATGTTTAATCCTATAATAACTCGTACAATTGGCTGCCAATTAGGAAAAAGCCATTTGTACCAATATTTTGGTTTAAGAGAGATGACAAAATAATAATAATAATAATAATAATAACAATAATTAATATAATGACATGAATATGAAAAAGGCAGGGTTGACAAGAAGAGGGTACGTCTGCCACCTACCCAAAATTTCTCTTTTAACTTTTGTTGGTAAAAGAACGAATAAATTTGAGGGAGGGGTTTGAACCAAGATGTTAAATCAGAGGGAAAATGGCAAGTGCTTTGTTGGAGTCCAAGCAACCCCACGGGAGAAAATACCAATGAGACCATAAGCTTGCAAGGAACTACCGTTGCTGGTAAATAAAGTCGGACAATCAAGGGCCAAAGAAGAGGGAAAAAGGAACATTGACAAGTGTCGAAGAAGTTGAAGAAGTGAAGGAAAGTCGTGGGGAGGAAGGAGACGATCGCTGAATTTAACTGACCGTTAGACCAAATCGACCCGCTGTACCAAATCGCCATGCCAAAATCGCATTGACCCGTCAATCGACCCTACCCTCCTAATGACCCGAAAGTCAACACAGGCCCAACCCAACCCATCTAGCTGATTTCGACCCACTACCCAAACCAGATCCGAAGGTAAACATGACCCAAGATTCAGAGACCCAATTCTCGCAAATTTGCATCGCTTTGACTCGAATTCTGCCCAACTTCTATAGTTTTGATATATTTTTCTTAATGTAGGACCTAATTGAAGATCTTGGAAGGAATTAAAAAATTTTTGAAGACCTGAAACAAGCTCGGGAAGCCTACAACAAATAAGTAACCGCATGGAGCAAGTTTCTAAAAAATGTTGGTAGGAGTCGATTTGGAGTATGGGAAAACGATCTAGTATCATAGTTAAGAGTTGATTAACATTAGTTTCATGTGTCTTGAACTTTGATAGTGTGAATGTTTATACCTTGATTATAGTTAGGGTTATATAGCTTCCGCATGCTTAAATGTAAAATTCTCTAATAGGTGTCTGAGTTTATATGCTTCCTAGTATGTCAAGGTAGATTGTTATTTCTTGATTTGCATGATGAGTATGATGCATACCTCGATACTTTGTTTGCATTGATTTGGGGTTTGGATAGCCCATTTGTGAGTTGGACTATTTGCTATGTGCTAGATAGCGTGATTTATGAATTTCATAGATTATGAGTTATCGTCTTTTAATTGTCATTTATAGTGGATATGGGTGGACATAGTGAGTATACTACTATAGTACCACATCATGGGTGCCTAGTTGATAAGAATAACGGTGTTCCAAATATTTTGGAGTTTGGATAGCCCATTTGTGATTGAACCATTTGCTATGTGCTAGATATCATGATTTATGAATTTCATAGATTATGAGTTATCATCTTTTAGTTGTCACCTAGAGTGGATATATTATGAGTTATCGTCTTTTAGTTGTCACCTAGAGTGGATATGGGTGGACATAGTGAGTATACTAATGTAGTATCACATTAGAGGTGCCTAGTTGATAAGAATCACGGTGTTCCAAATGTTCCAACAAACCTTCATTCTTCATCTACAAAATTGGTTCATCACAACCAAATATTCAACAAACATTTATTCATCATCTACAAAATTGGGTTCAACCAAATGTTCCAACAAACATTCATTCATCGTCTACAAAATTGGGTTCAACCAAATGTTCCAACAAACATTCATTCATCATCTACAAAATTGGGTTCAACCAAATGTTCCAATAAACATTCATTCATCATCTACAAAATTGGGCTAATACGAGGACAATTGAATATTTGCACGGTTAAAGTTGGAAAACTTTAAAATGTCAACAATAGAATTTGAACCTGTCACATTAAACCTGTCACATTAGTCACTCAAGCACATCAACATTTATTGAAAAGAACTATTTTTAATTTCATAAATTATGTAAAAGTCAAATGATCAATTTGACTTATTCTTTTGTGGAGATTAAAGGGATCGGGAATAAATCCCGTCCACAAACGTCTTTTGTCGGGAGACTATAAATACTCACAATATGTTATGTAAAATTCAGATTGGTGGATGAATGTAATTCAGATCTCAAATTGAGACGTTTTCCTTAGAAATCCGAGCATCATATTTGTCATTTCTAAGTTTCAAGCAATACTTGTGGTAGAATTGCACCCGAGCAGTTCAATCAAGCCTTGATCAAGTTAGATTGTGGAGTGACTCAATTTAGAACAAGGTTCCAAATCTTGCTTCTAGATCTTCGATCGTAAGAGGTAATTAATTTTAGCCTTATCTCTTGGTTGATCCAAATTTCGTATAAGGGGGTGTTAATTACTTTGATTCAAGGGTTCTTGTTAAAACAAAAGCTTGGATCCTTGGGCTGAAGATTAAGGTTGTCTTATCAATTTGGTATCAGAGCGTAGGTTTACATCTTTGTGGATGACTCTAGAATTGATTTTATCTTTCATTTCTACTATTGTTTATCTTTTCTTTAAATCCATCTATTTATTTTCTTGCTGTCATTTCCACCATTATTCATCAACTTTTCACTTTGTTTCATTTTCTTCCTAAAGATCATGTTGAGATATTGAAAAAAAAAAAATCTTATCATATTTGTTCTTACGATTGTGATTATAAACGATCTTTATCATTTTTTTTTTGGATCATTTGCATGTTTATTTGAAGATCAAATAAACTTTGATTCACATCTTTTTCTTAATCCATCTAAATCTAGATCCGTTTTGTTTGATATATTTTTTTTCTATCATAATCTACGCTTGAAGATAACTCTTAAGTTTCCCGAATTCTGTAAAAAGGAGAGTTAGATCATTCTTAAAATCTTGACATCCTTTCTTTTGGAATTTTTTTTTTATTTTTTTCAGGGTGCAATTCTATCAAAAAATATCTTAGTGTCTCTTATTTGTTTGTTCACTTTTTGTTTTATTTTGTTGTTACTTCATAATTAACTTATCTTGATTGCCTTGAATAGCTTGCTACCATCAGAATTGCTTTACTGATATATTAGCCTACCTTGATCATAATTTAGTCACTTTCTCAAACAGCCTACCTTTGTGTGTATAAACACGATTGTCCTTGAGTGTAAAATCAGTGAATTGAGTGTGTGAGGTCCTAAAAATATGCCACTACTATTTGTACAATCATGAACCAAGACGGAGGAAATGGAGGGGAGATCAATGAAGCTAGGTGGAGAGAAGCACCGGTCGGAACAATTACTCTTTTGAATCAAGTTATTAGTACATTGACAAACCGAATGGAGCGAATTGAAATAGCCTTAGGTAATCTTCAAGGGAGGGAAGTACTCTTGAATGAAGGAGTTAAAAATGAAGAAGATGACAATGTTACCCTTTTAGCGGGACATAGTCCTAGGAGAGGGAGAGATGTCGGTCGAGGGAGAGGAAGAGTCAGAAGAAGGGGTAGAGAAATTTTAGCACAAAAAAGAATTGAGAGGGAGTACAGTATGAGAGAGAAAAAGAAAAAGGAGTCAGGGGAGTAAAGCTAAAAATTCCAACTTTCTATGGGAGATGTGATCCAGAGGAGTATTTGCAATATGAGAGCAAAATTGAGCTTGTCTTCAATTGTAACAATTTTGCAATATGAGAGCAAAATTGAGCATGTCTTCGATTGCAACAATTTCAGTGAAGAAAGAAAGTTGAAGCTTGCTGGCTGAATTTTGTGATTATGCCATTATATGGTGGACATCTTTGAAATCAGAGTGGAGAAGAAATTATGAAGAACCAATTGAAACGTGGGAGGAAATGAAGACATTAATGAGAAAAAGGTACATTCCTAAGCATTATTCTCAAGTACTCAAGCAAAAGCTCTATACTTTACAACAAGGATCCAAGAGTGTTGAAGAATATTACAAAGAAATGGAGACCCTTATGAATAGAGCATGTATTGATGAAGATGAGGAAGATACAATGACTAGATTCCTTGGGGGGTTAAACCGACAACTTGCTCATCA
Source organism: Cucurbita maxima (assembly GCF_002738345.1). Lineage (NCBI taxonomy): Eukaryota > Viridiplantae > Streptophyta > Magnoliopsida > Cucurbitales > Cucurbitaceae > Cucurbita > Cucurbita maxima. The sequence continues at coordinate 1,020,271 of NW_019272055.1, forward strand.
AGTGGATAGGCAAACGTACTTTGATATGCAATAATTGTTACATCTTGCTGTCAAAATTGAAGGGCAACTAGCTTGAGAGAAGGAGAACTCCAAGAGGTATGGTATTTCAAAGTCCACTACTTTCAACACTTGGAAAAAGAATGAAAATATTGAAAATATAGATTTCAAAGTTGGAGGCAAGTATGATCTTGACAAAAAGAACATAGCTGAGACCTCCAAGGGTAAAGAAAAAACTGAATATAAGGAGATTTGAGAAAGAAATAGAGACATCAAATGTTGGAAATGTCAAGGAATTGGTCATCTTAGTCGTGATTGTCCTAACAAGAGAGTCATGATCATCAAGAATGGACAAGTTGTCACAGATAGTGAGGAAAGTGACCATGATGAGCTAGTTGAAGAAGAAATCTAGGAGAATGAGGAGTTGGAAGATGGGAGTCATTTGGTACTTGTTACCAAAAGACTTCTTAAAACTCAAGTTACAGAGAATGATGTTGATGATCAAAGAGACAACCTATTTCACACAAGGTGTTTAGTCGAAGGGGACTCTTTGTAGTCTTGTAATTGATAGTGGAAGCTGCACCAATGTCGTAAGTACCATACTGATCAAAAGGTTGCTAATTCCAACCCAACACCATCCTAAACCTTACAAGCTTTAATGACTCAATGACAGTGAAACAATGAAGGTAACTTCTCAAGCTTTAATATCTTTTACTCTAGGAAAATATAAAGATGAAGTTCTTTGTGATGTTTTACCAATGCATGATGAAGACATATTGCTTGGCCGACCATGGCAATTTGACAGGAGGTTTATGTATGATGGCTATTTAAATAGGTATTCTTTTATAAAAGATGGTAGAAAAACCACTCTGGTACGTTTGAGTTCTGCAAATGTATTTGCTGATCCATTAAAGTTGGAAGAAAAGAAGAAAGTATGAGGAAAAAGAGTTGAAAGAAAAACAAGAGTTAGTGAAAAAATAGAGAAAAGTCGAAGAGAAAAACATAGTGAAAAAAAGAATAAAATTGAAAAACAAGGAAAGAATGTGAGTTGTTTGGCTAGAGTTGGAGAGGTTAGAAGGGCAATGTTCTCATAAAAAACAATCTTTGTACTTGTGTACAAGGAAGGATGTTTGGTCTCTAACGATAACAATTTGTCTTTTGCCTAGTATGTTTCAATCTCTTTTACAAGAATTTGATGACGTATTCCAAGATGAAGTCCCTAAAGAACTACCTCCCATTAGAGGTATTGAACATAAAATAGACTTTATTCCAGGGGCAGTCATTCTTAATGGGCCAGCTTATAGAGCCAACCCAATTGAGACTAAAGAAATTCAAAGACAAGTAGAGGAGCTCATGGAGAAGGGCTATATACGAGAGAGTTTGAGTCTATGTTCTGTACCAGTCTTATTGGTGCCGAAAAAAGATGGAATGTGGCGAATGTGCGTGGATTATAGAGCCATCAACAAAATCACGGTAAAGTATCGACATCCTATTTCTAAGCTAGAAGATATGCTTGATGAATTGCATGGTTCATGTTTATTTACAAAGATTAATTTGAAATCTGGATATCATCAAATTAAATGCATGTAGGAGACGAATGGAAAACTGCGTTCAAAACTAAGTTTGGATTGTATGAATGGCTTGTTATGCCTTTTGGGTTAATTAATGCTCCTAGTACATTTATGCACTTAATGAATCACGTTTTGAGAGAATATTTAGGAAAGCATGTTGTTGTATATTTTGATAATATTATATAATTTATTCAAAGACTTTGCATGAGCATGTGGAGATGTTAAGTTAGTTTTGATTACACTTAGAAAAGAGAAACTTTATGCTTATTTTAATAATTGTAGTTTTTGCATGGAAAAAGTTAACTTTCTTGGCTTCATAGTTCGTAAAAGTGGAGTAGAAGTAGATGAAGAGAAAGTTAAAGCAATTAGGGATTGGCCAACACCAAAAAATGCAAGTGAAGTTCGTAGTTTTCATGGGTTAGCTAGCTTCTATAGAAGATTTATAAAAGATTTTAGCACCATAGCTGCACCATTGAATGACTTAGTGAAAAAGAATGTTGTTTTTAAATGGGGAGATATGCAAGAGAATGCATTCAATGAGCTTAAAAATAAATTAACCAATGCACCATTATTTGTCTTGCCTAATTTTGATAAAACTTTTGAAATTGAGTGTGATGCAAGTGGTTTGGGCATAGGTGTTGTTTTGATGCAAGATGGAAAACCCCTAATGTATTTTAGTGAAAAAGAATTGTTTGCTTTAGTTCGCACATTGCAGGTGTGGCAACACTACTTATGGCCTAGAGAATTTGTGATCCACTCTGATCATGAAAGCTTGAAGTATCTTATGAGTCAAAGCAAACTGAACCATAGGCATGCAAAGTGGGTGGAGTTTATTGAGACATTTCCGTATTTCATCAAATATAAGCAAGGTAAGGATAATGTAGTAGCTGATACATTATCTAGAAGATACAATCTTTTTACTTCTTTTCGTGCAAAAATTCTTGGATTTGAGCATATTAAAGAATTATATCGTGATGATCAAGACTTTGGAATTATTTATGCATCTTGTCTTACAAAAACAACGGTGGATGGTTATTATGTGTTTCATGAATTCTTATTTAAGAAAAGTAAGCTTTGTATTCCTAAATGCTCTATCAGAGATTTGCTTGTAAAAGAAGCACATGGTGGTGGCTTAATGGGACATTTTGGGATTAATAAAACTTATAATATGTTGCATGAATACTTCTTTTGGCCGAAAATGAAGCATGATGTTCATAAGTTTTGTAGTCAATGCTTTAAATGCAAAGAAGCTAGATCTGATCACAACCAAATGGATTGTACACTCCTTTGAATGTACCTAATGAACCTAGGACTAATATATCTATGAATTTTGTTCTTGGTTTACCGCACACTAAAACGAGTAAAGATAGTATTTTTGTTGTGGTAGACAGATTTAGTAAGATGACTCATTTTATTTCATGTAACAAGACGGACGATGCAAAACATGTTGCTGACTTATTTTGTAGGGAAGTAGTAAGATTACATGGAATCCCTAGAATAATTGTTAGTGATAGGAATGCTAAATTTCTAAGTCACTTTTAGAAAGTATTGTGGGATAAATTGGGTACCAAATTGTTGTTTTCAACTCCATGTCATCCTCAGACGGATGGACAAACTGAGATGGTTAATAGAACATTACAAACATTGCTTAGGGCTATTATTTCTAAGAATATTAAGTCTTGGGATGAATGTTTGTCATTTGTAGAGTTTGCATATAATAGAGCAATTCATAGTACAACTCATTGTTCTCCTTTTGAAGTTGTTTATGGATTTAATCCACTTACGCCTCTTGATTTGCTTCCTATTCCTTCTAATATGTTTGTGAGTGACGCAGCCACAAGTAAGGCAGACTTGATCAAAACATTGCAAGGAGGTGAAGGAGAGAATTGAGAACCAAAAGTTCAAAGTTGCTTCAAGGATTAACAAAGGACGGAAGGAAATCATTTTTAAGCCTGGCGACTGGGTTTGAATACATTTTCGCAAGGAGCAATTCTCATCTCAACGGAAGACAAAGTTACATCCAAGAGGGGATGACTCTTATCAAGTCGTTGAAAGAATTAATAACAATGCATATAAAATTGATCTTCCCGGAGACTTTTAAGTACATCCTACTTTCAATGTTGCTGACTTGAGTTCTTTTGATGTAGGTGATGATTTTTCTTATTCGAGGATGAATCCTTTTGAAGAGGGGGAAGACTCTTCGACTTGGATCATTTAATAGGTCCAGTTGGAACATTTGGAACACCGTGATTCTTATCACTAGTGGGGAGAGCCATGGCCTTTTACTGATCTAAACCCGACAGGGGTGTTAGACAGGTAGTTTACTAACCCAGCTCGGTGGGGCATAGTGGCAAGTAGTTATTGATTCTTAGGAACAGGTAGTTGATGCGAGGCACCACTAAGGGGAATCCACTAATTTGAGCTTAGAGATAATTAGGTATGGAATAAAATCCATATCAATTAGAATCCATAAGGTCTTCTTTTGAGACCCCAGTAGACTTTGCTAGAGATAGATTCGAGCATATAGCCAAAGATTCCGTGAATAGAATTAAGTTCGATAAGAGCCTACAAGTAGGTTGCTTACTGAGTATTTTTATACTCATCCCATGTTATTACTATTTTTTTTAAGTGTTAAGTAGACCTATGTCGGTGGCAGAAACGTACGGAGCCGTGTGGCTGTAGTGGAGACCCTTAGATCGAGTCCTCTCTGTCCATGTCGTTTTAATGTCATTTTGATGTTTATTTTGGGAAAACTTATGCTATTTTGTAACCGATTTCTTTTCATGTGACTCCACTATTCCCGTTATATTTTGAAACTATTTTGGATTTTAAATGCTTATCAGATATCTTTAATTTTCTTGTGTCTCCCGTTTTATAAAATGGAAATGTTGTAAGGCTTTTACCCTAGAGTTCACGTAGCGATTTGTGATTCGATGCGTTGGAGAGTGGTCGTTACAAGTCCAGTAGCGAAGATCACTACCGTACAAGTTCCTTCAGCACTTGGGGTAAATAAAGCTTGAAAATTTTGGCAGATGGATATGAAGAATCTATTCTTACATGGAGAGTTGGACAAGGAGATCTACATGAACCAACCAAATCGATTCGAAAATGAAGTTGGAGTCATTAGTCAGTATATGCAAAGTCCAAAGAAGCATCATTTTGATGCAGCTTGACGAACCTTGAGATATGTCAAAGGATATCACGATTGTCAAGATCAAGTACCAGGTATGTGTTCAAGCTCGGTTCGAGAATAACTTCTTGGTGTAGCAAAAGACAATCAACAGTATCATTGTCAACTAGAGAAGTAGAATACAGAGCAGCGGTTGAAGCAGATCAGGAAAATACATGGCTGAAACTCTTGATGGAAGATTGACACTAGAAAATTGACTATCCAATACCACTTCATTGCGACAACCAATCTGCGATTCGCCTAGTAGAAAATCTGTTGTTTCATGCTAGAACAAAGCATGTGGAGGTGCACACCATTTCATTAGAGAGAAAGTCCTAAAGGAAGAATTCGAGATGCAACAGATCAAGACAAATAACCAAGTGGTAGGCCTGTTTACAAAAGGGCTAACATGAGAGCTTTCGTTGTCAGCTTAACATGGTGCAGCGATTGAGGACTAGTACTGAGGGAGAGTGTTAAAATATCATCATAGCCCAATAGAGTCAAGCCTAATAATTGTATGAGCTCATTTATATTTATTTTAGTAAAATTATTTCGGTATTTTAGAATAATGATAACTAGATATTTTAAAAAAGAGAGATAGATATTTTTGGAAAAAGATTTAGATTTTTTATGCGTAGATTGTGTAACTTAGTATAAATACCCTCCACCCTATCTACGTTTTCATCTTAAGAAATAAAGAGTAACGAGTGTCTTGTAATATCTTCTCGATAGTCTTAATAAAGAGTGCAACTGTTTCCCACAAAGAGTTGCTTTAAAAAAACAAGTGTCTTTAATGGTAGTTGATCTTTGGAATTAATGAGATGTAGAAAACCCCTTGACACTAATTGGAAAGTTTTAAATCTAAGTTTGAGAACAACGGTACGTATGAAAGTTATGAGGTGATTTGGATAGACATTACAATTATTGTCAAAATTTTATAGGTATGTATGGAGAGGGACTATAGTATCAAATTGTTAAGATGTTTTAAATTTAGGAAATCATGATTTAAGATGGGCTTGGGTGGAGAATCCACGAGGATTACAAATGTGGAAATTGTCTCTAAATCAACTAGAATTTCGGTGGTAATCTTCCCTATACCCCTAGACAAACACATGACAAAAGCTCAATATAAACCAATTATCGTAGAAAATGTCAAGCGGTTTAAAAGGTATTACCATAGTTAAGGTTTCAAAATTGTCATTTTAAGTTGGATTGGTAAATATCCCAAGTTTTATGATATATAAAAATATCCCCATGCTTATATAATATGGGTCCAAAATAATGCTGCTGAATTCAAACGAGAGAAAATCCAGTGAACTGGACTCCCTTATTTCAAATTCAAATTTAGGAGGGAGAGCATGAGACCTAATGCCCTAAAAGTTGCCAATTATAGAAAGGCTACCCATTATTTTTATGTGCTCTTTAAAGTACGTTGAATTTTGAAACCTTGGCGACACAAGATATGTATTCAAATAATGTCCTATACTTTTTGCTTTCCTCTTCCCTTTTGTTTTTCCTCTTAAGCTTTTCCCTTTTGGAAGCCTTGTTTGGGTTTATCAAATTTTAATATACTTCCATTTTAGTTCTTTTTCGAAATTTCATTCCGAAATCGAATTATTATTATTATTATTTTGTTGCTTGATTGGAGAAGATATTTTCAACGAAAATTTTAAAAATTTAAGTTTTAAATTCAAGGCGGTCTTGGACATTCCAATATAGATTAAGGCTTTCTCTATAAATTATGAAGTGTGGGCTTTCATTTAGAGCAAGAACCAAACAATGTCGAGCATCCAATCACGGGTTACTATCATTTTAATTTTGGGACACTCCCCTCGTAGATTTCTTTTAAATTTGGGAGCTTTAGTCCACCACTTCCTTACACTCCACACCATCCTTCCAAACTTGTTCCTATACATTCTAAAGTATCCTACTCAAAACTTTGGTGAGGAAACAAGGGGTGAAAGTGTCCCTATCCCATTCACCCATTCAAACAACCATTTAACTAGTAAGGAGGAGTTCGAAAATTCAATTCACACAAATTTGTCCATTCTAACCTATCTCAATCACAAAGTCTAATAACCTACAGAGATGAAGGAATTCAAGATTTTCATTTTCGGGTGAACTTGGGGTAGGTTTTAATTTCTTCTCTACCCCATCTTTGTAACTGTAGTTAGAAAGAAAAAAATTGAAAGTTTCAAATCTTGTCGAAAATCACGAAATTTTCGGCAAGGCACCTATAACCCACACGAAACGAGCCCTCGCAATTCCTTCAAATACGTTCGCTACCCACTCCCTTGAACAACCAAGCATTTTTCGTCAGAGTTGTCTTGATTATCAAGAGAGAGCAAAGTACTCTTCTCTCGTGAACAAGGTGTTGGAATTTATGTTATAAAGTCTTATAATTAATTATTTAGTTTTGATAATAATTTTTATTATCTTATTTACAATTTAATATTATCCATAGTATGGAATTCAAGATTATTAATGTAATATTGAACAATATGGGATTGACATATAAACCAATCATGTTCAAGTAATAACCTAAAGTATCTGTAGTATATGGAAAAGATTGGGTGCCTTATTCTGACTCTACTGATACGACATATTTTGTAATGTTGCAAATGATTTAATCAAAATCTTCATGTGGAGACATGTGAGTGGTGCTATCCTAGACAATGAGTTTGTATAAGAGTAGATCAAGAAATATTTAATCTATCTTTGTAAATCCATTAATTGAGAAAATTAATATTTCACATGATAATCAATGCGACTCGATCTTAATCCTGGGTGAGTTATGATGCTGGAAAAGGCCCGAGAAGAGTTATGTTTATGTGAGGTCGTACTAAGATGTATCAAGATTTGAAAAACATTTCTAGTGGCGTAGTATGAAGAGGGGGCATACCAGAGTTTGTAAGTAATTGCATGGTGTCTCAACAAGTGAAGGCACCTAAAAAGAGAATGACGGGATTATTACCTCTCATGCATTTTTGTGTGACTTGTGCATTTGGGATACTTCTCCACTATGATGTGTACGGATGCGTACAATATGATATATGATTTATGTCATTATGAATACCATGATGTACTGACGACCCTTTCCCTCCATCGTGTTTGACATAGAGCTCATCAACGAGTGCTAGATTGACCAGCCCAGCCAGGGAGTGTTCGAGCCTGCCTGGTTGACCCATGCTCACATGTGTGGATCATGTGTAGAGAAGTACTGCAAATCTAACTTTGTCTAGATTAGGAAGTTGTCTATGGCCATATTATGCTATGTTAAAAGAACAGGTCCAACCATGCTCCAGATGTTTGCATTTTCCAACCTCGATCATGTGTAGAGAAGTACTACAAATTATCATTGTGTAGAATCGAAACTTGTTTGGCCACACACGTCGCCTGCGCGTGCATGTTCAATAATCTGTGACACAACCGACTTGCCTCTACACTAGGTCAAGTCATTCAACTCGACCTTGCTTCTACTCGAGGCCAAGGTCTTTTTATGCAACATCGTATCCAACATCATTTTGGTTCTCAATTAACGTGGTCTTCATGTCTTGACACAATTCCAAGTCATAGGGTGTCATCGGCCATCACAACTTACTCGATCATGTCGTTGAGAACGGGCCCACATGTTGTCCATAATCTCGAGACATCCTAAATATACATTCATCCAGGTTTAATCGAGGCATTGACCCTCCGGTACCTATGCCATGTCATTTACAAATACAATCCCGAACAACGGATGCATAATCCAACCTTCGATACATGGGTTGGTGCCCAATATTGGCACACTCATGTCACCTAGTACTGTCCTTGAAAAACTCATTTCAAAAGAAGTCGCTTGAGACACTTGTCTCAAAACGTTCTCCCTCACTGTTACACACGAATGTGCGAAAGGTACATTTTGAGGCATTTTTAATAATTCTCTTATAGAAGTCTTTTTGGCGAATGTTCATACGGTGCCGTGGAGCATCCATCTGATTTTCAATGAACACAAAATTTGGCGAGCATTCATATTTTATATGGATGGACTTAATTATAGAACCACATGCCCAAATTCCCTTTGGAACCCCTACCTAGCCTTTCAGCAAGCCTATCTGCGACGATCATGTCAACTTGTTGTCCCTATCTTGCTTACTCTTCATTTTCTCTTCAATGCACACGTTACATGGTGGTTGGATGATGCACCAACCTCTTTGGTCTCATCATGACATTCTTCTATACTGGCCCTTGTATGGTCGAATGGGCACCTTTTGAGGGTCGCCACTTTGCTTGTGTCGATGGGAGGTTCACAACCTACTTTCTTCATAATATTATTGTGACATTCTCCCTTACTTAAATTAGTCATCGTTCTTGATGACTTTCTCGAGACACAATCACATCATAGATTGTGATATGCTCCCGCACTTAATCTCGGCATCATCCCAATGATGATCCAAACTCTAGATTGTTGCTAACTCGACCCACTGGAAATTGATCGTGCTTCAGACAATTATAATTTCACTAAGCACCTGACTTCTCTTTTATCATAATACTTATCTTACTCACATCTTGGTCAACTTGGGACAAGTTCTAGTGGATGCATCCAACTTTCTCTTTTGTCATGTGGCACTACTCTTTGACTCTTCTCTTGGTCTATTTATGGGTGAACTTGCCCCAACTTAACTTTGGCACTTCTCTTAGTAAATTTGCGTACTCTCTCAGTGACATGTAACGGTATAGTCTGCGGGGTGTGGCTCACAAGCCAACCATGGTATTCCTCTTCGCGGTACTACCTCTTGTGGAAGCAAAGTCTAGAAGGCTTGCTAATTGAATTGATTGAAATTAAACGTGCTTTGAAATGAATATGAAAACTCATGCACACTGTGTACGAGCTATTCCACTTTCGAACCTATTCTTGTGTTCTGTTAGATAAAACCTGGGTTTTTTCAGTTTTTCCTTATTTAGATTCACACGATTTCAGAATACCTCTGTTTGACCATTTGACAAAACACGTCGAATGGATCACCAAAGTTTTAGATGGCAATTTTGTAGGGAGTGGCACAGATTTAGTTGGCCACTATCCAGACATTTTTTGGATCGTTTATATTTAAATAGGAAATCTGTTCAGAATATTGAATAACTTGATTTTGAACGCAGTCAAAATTTCAGCCATTCTCCCTTTTATTTTACGCATTTTATTTTTCTTCCAACAACCTCCCGTCGACGATTTCCTCTCACCAAATTTCTCTGGCTGATTATCGAAAAACAACAAGTGGTATCAGAGCCAAGTTGAAGCCATCGGTGTATATCTTTGCGGAGGAGCCAACCTATCAACAAACAAGTTGAATAGCTCAAGTGGTTAGAGCATCGACCTAACAACACACAGGTCTCAGGTTTTCGAGTAGAATAAAATGCAAAGTGTAAAAACACACACATCGTGGGGCCCATCTCGGGCATGCTCACTCACTCCTCCACGCCGCCGCCGTGTGCCGACATCTCCATCACCACCACGAAGAGGCCGACGCCATGATGACGGGCGTTGAGTTATCGTTGAGCGAGTGATCAGGGAGACAACGACTATCGTCGTTCACTATCCAATATTGACAAAGTCCAACTATAACGAATGGATCTTGTTGATGCACGTCAACCTACAGGCGCAAGGGTTATGACATGCTATTGAGCCAGAGGAAGGAGAAACGATTGAGTACCGTGAGGATCGACTGGCGTTCGTCGCCATATTACGATCTGTGCCCCCAGAGATGCTGACATCTCTCTCCACCAAGCGCACCGCGCAATCGGCCTGGGAGGGAATCAAATCCCGTCGGGTCGGTGTATAGCGAGTGCGAGAATCCAACATCGAGCAGCTATGGCAGGAGCTCTCGGAGATCCACTTTAAGGACGGTGAATTCGTCGATGATTTTTCAATGCGGATCACGGGGCTCGCCAACAGCATCACCACACTCGGTGGCAGCATCAACGAGACAGAAATCGTGAAGAATATGATGTAGGTTGTCCCTGATCACCTCGAGCAATTCGCGATTTTAATCGAAACATTGCTTGACGTGAACGACCTAACGGTGGAAGAGGTGATCGGAAGATTGCGTAACGTCGAGCAGCTGAAGAAAAATACCATTTCAACTGTTGACAAGGAGGGTCGTCTACACCTCACTGAGGAGGAATGACTTGCACGTCTAAAGCTCCGTGACAACACCGGCGAGAGCAACGGGTCCTCCTCCAGCCGCAAAGACGGTAAAAAGCCATGGATGTCCCACGGGCGCACGCGCGGGAAAGATGGTAATCAAAAGAAGGAGTCGACCAATGGCAGGCCGATCTGCTCAAACTGTGGGAAGAGAGGACACCTGAGCAGGAATTGGTGGAGCAAGCTTAGGAACAAGGAGAAGGCCGAAAAGGCCCATGTGGCTCAATCCGAGGAGGACGAGCTAGCTCTCTTCATGGTAAGGTGCATGTGTCCCCATTGTCGATTCAAAATCCACGGAGATGGAGGTAATCGACGACGATGTTGAACTTGAGAAAGAGCTCCAGCTGGGCGTAGCAAAGGTGGCACCAGCTAAGGAGCCAATTCAACTGGAGGAGGCGCGAGTGTTCGCTCAGATCGGCGAGCGGGACGAGCAACACAAGCACCAACGATGGAACCTAGACACATGGGCAACAAACCATATGACTGGGGCTAGATCTGCGTTCTCCGAGCTCGACTCGGGGATCCACAGGACGGTGAAATTTGGTGACAGCTCCATCGTCGAGATCGAAGGATGCGGCACCATCCTGTTCGCCAGCAAGGGAGGCGAGCATCGCAAGCTGATCGACATCTACTTCATCCCGAGGCTCAAAGCTAACCTTGTGAGCCTGGGTCAACTCGAAATCTGCGATAATCAACGACGGCTGCTCAACAGGCAAGGCGCACGACAAACCGTCTTTACATCCTGGAGTTAGAGATCGAGCAACCTGTCAGTCTCTCGGCCAAGACCGAAGAGGTATCTTGGAGGTGGCACGCAAGGTACGGGCACTTAAACTTTCCTGCTCTAGAAAAGCTACAGAAGGAGGAGTTGGTGCACGGTTTGCCAGCAATCAAAGGCGTGAACAAGCTGTGCGACGGGTGCCGCATCGGCAAACAGAGGCGCACACCCTTTCCGTCTCGAACATCCTACCGAGCCGATGAGCCATTGAAGCTTGTACACGGCGATATCTGCGGGCCCGTCAAGCCAGCGACCCCAGGCGGTAAGAGTCTCTTCCTCCTGTTAGTCGATGACAAAAGCCGCTTCATGTGGCTGACCCTGCTGCAAGCGAAAAGTGAGGCAACAGAGGCAATTAAGTGCATTAAAGCGCAAGCGGAGGCCGAATGTAAGAATAAAATGCGAGTGCTGTGCACATACCGAGGCAGAGAGTTCACCTTGGCATACAACGACATATAACGCTACCCTACTCCCCCCAACAGAACGGAGTGGTGGAGCGCCAAAATCTGACCATCGTCGGGACAGCGAGGTCATTGTTGGTGACGGCCGGGATGCCTGGGAGATTTTGGTGAGAGGCAGTAATGATGGCCGTCTATCTCCTCAATCGGTCACCAACCCGAAGCCTTGACGTAAAGACGCCATATGAGGCCTGGTACAACAAAAAACCAGTGGTACATCATTTCCGCGTGTTCGGCTGCGTCGCATACATGAAGGTAACACGTCCCCACCTCGCCAAGCTCGATCCCAGGGGGCTGAAGGTCGTCTTCATCTGCTATGAACCCGGGAGCAAGGCGTATAGACTATATGATCGTGTAGGGGGGCGAGCTCACATGTCTCGCAACGTCGTCTTCGACGAAAGCACCTTCTGGCAGTGGAATGACGTGATCGAGGCAGACCATAATCCAAATCAATTCATGATAAAGTACCTCGTCACCGAGCCGGAAGAAGAAGAAGCCCAGCATCAGCAGCCGTCACCGCCGTCAGCAGGTGCAACCCCTGAACTAGTGGAATTCGCAACACCACGGACTGCGGATTCGACGCTGGATGCCGATCACGATACTGATCTGGAGGCCAGGAACCAAAGGATGAACGACCTAGTAGGAGGAGGTGAACCACCTGGACTGGCAGCGCGCGAGCTCGAAGAAGTGGCCGAACTACATGCCATCAGTGCAGATGAACTGAACACCTTCGCCGAAGCAGAAAAGAACCCGTGTTGGCTGAAGGCAATGCAGGAGGAGATGACATCCATCACCGAGAACCAGATGTGGAGTCTGGAGGATATGCCGCCGGGACACCAAGCCATAGTGCTTAAATGGGTCTTCAAACTGAAGCGCAACGAAAAAGAAGAAGTTGTGAAGAACAAGGCTCATCTGGTGGCGAAGGGCTACGTCCAGAAGCAAGGAGTGGACTTCGAAGAGGTATTTGAGCCAGTGGCAAGGTTAGAATCTGTTCGTTTCTTGCTGGCAATTGCGGCACATTACTCTTGGGAGGTTCACCATATGGACGTTAAGTCTGCTTTCCTTAATGAAGAGCTGAAGGAGACTGTCTATGTCCGACAACCACCTGGCTTCCTGGACAACGACAACTCCAATAAAGTACTACGCCTGCACAAGGCACTCTACAGGCTTCGACAAGCTCCACGAGTCTGGAACGCGAAGCTCGACAGTATCTTACTGTCACTGAAATTAAAACGTTGCGCCTCTGAGCATGGCATGTGCACGCACGGCCATGGCAAGAAGCGACTGATCGTGGGAGTGTACGTCGACGACCTCATAATCACTATAGGTGACGTGGAATTCCTCGAAAAGTTCAAGAAGGAGATGTCGAAAAACTTCGAGATGAGCGATCTCGGCGTGCTTAGCTACTAACTCGGCATCGAAGTGCAATAGAATTCTACCGACATCTCCATCTGCCAAAGTGCATACGCGAAGAAGCTGTTGGACACAACTGGGCTTGTGGACAGTAATCCTACAAGAACGTCAATGGAGGCCCGAATTCAACTAAGGAAGGTCGGCACTACGACGACAGTCGACTCCACCAATTACCGCAGCATTGTCGAGAGTCTGCGCTATCTGGTAAACTCTCGTCCTGATCTTGCTTATTTTGTTGGATATGTGAGCCGGTTTATGGAAGCACCTAGGGAGGAACATCTAGTGGCTGTCAAGCACATCCTGTGCTATGTAGCCGGAACCAGAGGCTGGGGTGTAAGATACTGCGCAGGGAGCAGAAAGGAGAAACTCAAGCTGGTCGGCTACAGTGATAGTGACATGGCCGGTGACGTTGATGATCGTAAGAGCACTAGCGGAATGATCTACTTTCTCTCAGGCGATGCAATCTGCTGGCAATCAACAAAACAGAAGGTAGTTGTTTTGTCTTCCTGCGAAGCAGAATGCATCGCCGCTTCGACGGCAGCAACACAAGGGATCTGGCTTGCGCGACTAATGGCAAAACTCATCGGAAGAGAAAGTGATCCACCAATGCTATACGTAGACAATAAAGCTACGATCTCCCTGATCAAAAATCCAGTTTTGCACGAACGGAGCAAGCACATAGAAATCAGATTCCACTACATTCGAGAATGTGCAGATCGAGGGCTCATCAAGATTGATTACATCCGAACAGAGGAACAACTTGGAGACATTTTCACCAAGTCCCTAGCGCGGGTGAAATTTGAAGAACTACGCTCAAAGATCGGAGTTCAAATAATAAGGTAGATATACCACAGGTTTTAGGAGGAGATTGTTAGATAAAACCTGGATTTTTTCAGTTTTTCCTTATTTAGATTCACACGATTTCAGAATACCTCAGTTTGACCATTTGACAAAACACGTCGAATGGATCACCAAAGTTTTAGATGACAATTTTGTAGGGAGTGGCACATATTTAGTTGGCACTCTCCAGCCTTTTTAGAATAGTTTATATTTAAATAAGAAATCTGTTCAAAATATTGAATAACCTGATTTTGAACGCAGTCAAAATTTCAGCCATTCTCCCTCTTTTATTTTACGCATTTTATTTTTCTTCCAACAACCTCCCGTCGATGATTTTCTCTCACCGAATTTCTCTGGCTAATTATCGAAAAACAACATGTTCACCTATCTTGGACTCGACCAGTGAAACTCGCAACGTAGACACAACAATTTAATATTGCCATAGCTATGGGTGAGGCTTGCATTTTGGCTTGGCAAGAGCTCACTAGACAACTATGGATTTTTCAAAGGGAACCTTGCCCCAATCATTGTCATCTTGCCCTCAATCTATGTATTCACTGTTGAGGATTATTGGGAGTGAGTCCCACATTCATTAATTTAGTGGAAGATCATGGGTTTATAAGTGAAGAATACTATCTCCATTTGTATGAGGCTTTTTGGGGAAGCCCAAAACAAAGCCACGAGAGTTTATGCTTAAAGTGGACAATATCATACCATTGTGGAGAGTCGTGATTCCTAACATGGTATCAGAGCCATGCCCAAACTTAACCATGTCAATAGAATCCTCAAATATCGAACAAAGAATTGTGAGCCTCGAAAGTGTAGTCAAAAGTGACTAAAGTGTCAAACAAATAATGTACTTTGTTCGAGGGCTCTAGAGAAAGGAGTCGAGCCTCGATTAAGGGGAGGCTATTCGAGAGCTCCATAAGCCTCAGGGGAGGATTGAGGATTATTGGGAGTGAGTCCCATATTGGTTAATTTAGTGGAAGATCATGGGTTTATAAGTGAGGAATACTATCTTCATTGGTATGAGGCCTTTTGGGGAGAGTTGTGATTCCTAACATTCTCTAAGTCGCACAAACTAGCGCACCCCTCGCAAGGCGAGCCACAACATTTCCTCATCGTAGCCATATCCTTTATTGAAGAAAAATCAAAGCTTTTGACAGTATTTTCTTTATTGAAGAAAAATCAAAGCTTTTGACTGTCTTTTTAGTTGTTGTCACTACACTATGACAATCTCAGTTGTTCGCACAAACTAGTGCACCCCTCGCAGTGGGGCTTGCAAGGCGAGCCACAACATTTCCTCATCATGGCCATATCCTTTATTGAAGAATAATCAAAGCTTTTGACTATCTTTTCAGTTGTTGGCACTACACTGTGACAATCGTTACACTGATGCTTCTCTCGATCTTCGGTCTTCTCGTAGCTTAATTCTTTTATTGCCTTCATCCAACTGTTGTTCATCCAGCTGCTTCTCACTTTTTGAGCTGATGTTGGTGCTGCTCACTTTTTGAGCTGATGTTGGTCTTTATCCTCTTGTGAAGTTTGTTAGATAAATCCTGCCTTTGAGGCTTGCAAGGCGAGCCACAACATTTCCTCATCATGGCCATATCCTTTATTGAAGAATAATCAAAGCTTTTGACTGTCTTTTCAGTTGTTGGCACTACACTGTGACAATCGTTACACTGATGCTTCTCTCGATCTTCGGTCTTCTCGTAGCTTAATTCTTTTATTGCCTTCATCCAACTGTTGTTCATCCAGCTGCTTCTCACTTTTTGAGCTGATGTTGGTGCTGCTCACTTTTTGAGCTGATGTTGGTCTTTATCCTCTTGTGAAGTTTGTTAGATAAATCCTGCCTTTGAGGCTTGCAAGGCGAGCCACAACATTTCCTCATCATGGCCATATCCTTTATTGAAGAATAATCAAAGCTTTTGACTATCTTTTCAGTTGTTGGCACTACACTGTGACAATCGTTACACTGATGCTTCTCTCGATCTTCGGTCTTCTCGTAGCTTAATTCTTTTATTGCCTTCATCCAACTGTTGTTCATCCAGCTGCTTCTCACTTTTTGAGCTGATGTTGGTGCTGCTCACTTTTTGAGCTGATGTTGGTCTTTATCCTCTTGTGAAGTTTGTTAGATAAATCCTGCCTTTGAGGCTTGCAAGGCGAGCCACAACATTTCCTCATCATGGCCATATCCTTTATTGAAGAATAATCAAAGCTTTTGACTGTCTTTTCAGTTGTTGGCACTACACTGTGACAATCGTTACACTGATGCTTCTCTCGATCTTCGGTCTTCTCGTAGCTTAATTCTTTTATTGCCTTCATCCAACTGTTGTTCATCCAGCTGCTTCTCACTTTTTGAGCTGATGTTGGTGCTGCTCACTTTTTGAGCTGATGTTGGTCTTTATCCTCTTGTGAAGTTTGTTAGATAAATCCTGCCTTTGAGTGGAAGTGATCCCTAATTTTTAGTTAAATATTTTTTAGGTAACTATTATTTGGTTAAACTCATACAATTAAAGTGAGTGGGAAGTATATGTGGTGGAAGCGCTTGAATTAAGTTGCCCACATCTTTACATTTTTAGGATGTAATTTGTTATTATTTTAAGCGCTTCCGGCCCAGGGATGTCCCCAATAAACCCTCACAATTAAAGTGAGTGGGAAGTACACGTCGGGTGGAAGCGCTTTGAATTAAGTTGTCCACATCTTTACATTTTTAGGATGTAATTTGTTATTTAAATATCTCAATTAATGAGAAATGAGATCGATCAGGTCTTCAGCGCATACTGTCTCTCTCTTTTTGTTTTTCCATTATTTTCTTCTTTCAATATTTTTCGTTTCGCTTTTTTCTCCGTCAATATTTCCTCCTCAGTCAAAACAACAAAGTCATCCACTTTAAACAAGAGGGGATGGCTCAAGAAATTCACTTGTGCCCACTTCTTGGAGCACTCTCTCGGTGAGAAACACATTCTTGCAGGCTTTCCCCCACTCAACTCTACTGCCTCCTTTTGCAGCAATGTTCCCTCCCCTTATGGACTTGCATGATGCACAATTTGGCACTTGGCCAATGCATGTCTCAACTGACCCCAACTCCTTTACTTGCAACTATTGGCATTATTTCTCTCATGTAAATGGCTATTTGTAAGGCATCGACCTGGTGCACCTTCTGTTTCATTTGTTTTGTCCACGTCGGAACTTTAAACCCTTGAAAAATGAGCTTGGTTCTGGCTTCATAAGTAAGGACTCCCCTTGTCAATGTGTCACAGCTGACACTCTTGAGTTTCGAAGAGTCTCGGCTTCGACCCATTACTATCACTAATGATTGACAACACAACTGTCATGTCGATACTGGCACTCTTGACACACTTGTGATGCCTTTCATTCAACCTTTGGGTTCATTTCTCTAACAATCTTGTCCGACTAGGCACAAAATGTGGCTTTAATACCAACTGTCACGGTCATACTTTTTCAACCGTGCGACATTGTGATCTTGACACACTTACGACCAGTCTTGAGGGGAACCCAAGCCGCATATTCATTTTTTGCCTGGTTTTGTGATTCGTTGAACCTTAGACAAAGTTTGTCTTCACCAGCCGAATATTACTGCCACACAACCAACTTGTCTCTATAATAGGCCAAGTCATTTGACTCGACCTTGCCTCTGCTCGAGGCCAAGGTCTCTCAATGCAACGTCGCATCCAACATCATTTTGGTTCTCAATTAACGTGGCTCTCATGTATTGATGCCATTCCAAGCCACGGGGTGTCGTCGGTTATTGCAGCTCACTCAGTCATATCATCCATGGGCGGTGGAGAGTTGACACCATGCATTCTCCTACGGTACATTTTTCAATACTCCTCGGGTAGACGTCATTTTGGAGAACGGTCATAAGGTGTTATGGAGCATCCATCTGGTGTTTGATTGACACCAAATTTGGCAAACATTCATATTTCATATGGGCGAACTTGATTTCAGAATCGCATGCCCAAATTCCCTCCGAAACTCTGACTTTTGAGGTTAAGGCCCAGAGTCCTCCCCGACCCTTCAGCAAACCTATCTATGATGCTCATGTCTACTCATTGTCTCTATCTTGCTTATTCTTTGTTTCCTCTTCAATGCACACGTTATATAGTGTGTTGGATGATGCACCGTTCTCCTCAGTCGCATTATGACATTCCTCTATATTGGCCTTTGTGTGGCCGAATGAATGCCTCTTGAGGGTCACCACTTTGCTTGTCAGAACATAAGTGTCACAACCTACTCTTTTCTTAGTATGGTTGTGAAATTCTCACCCACTTAAATTAGTCATTGTTCTTGATGACTTTCTAGGGGTGCAATCACTTTGCAGATTGCTCTCGACAACAACCTTCAACATTCAAATCGGTTGGAAAAAAAATAAAAAGAAAGGCTTAACACAACATTTTGAAGAGAACGACCAGAAAATTGAGCTGATTAAGATTGTGGGAGTTTAGACAAATTTGTCGGAATTCTTGCATTTATGGACTTTTCAAAAACTATTACTGTTATTGACTTGGTCAACCTTCTATTTGAGCCATTTTAATCTAAAATTTTCACACAACCTTAATTTTTTTTGTGAGTTTAATGAGCTTAACTATCTTAAATCAACCATATCTATTTCAAATGAGGCTTTAAGCTTCAAAATTAAAGGATACAAAATCCAAATAAATAACAAAATAAATAATATCAACTCAAAATGTTATATATATTATAAAATATATAATAATTTATATCAACAAAGTTAAAATATTTTTAATTATTTTGTAATTATCTCATTTTTAGGAAAACTTTTCAAGTTTCATTTCTTTTTTCTGATATATTTATTGAGATAATTCATTTATATATCTATATATATATATATTTTTTAATAATATAATTTTATGTATACATAAATAATTTTAATTTTTTTTTTGTTTATTTGAACAATTTCATCTTTCGACCTTCCTTCCGAACGGACAAAATATTTTTTCTTTCTTAGCGCTCTGCCCCCTAGTAAAGTAAGGAGAAGTCTTGTTGCGCGGCTCTCTTCGCCTTCATTTTCTCGTGCTGCTATGATGTAGCGTACAACCATCTCGAGGTGGGGACTTGGTTTAGCTTAAGATAATATTTACTACCACCTGAATAAACAGGAAAAAGAGTTCAATATTTCTTTAAAAAGGCGCAAAAGCTTACATATGTACACAAGATATGTGAGAATTACAGTACTTTTGCCTAAACTATTAAAAAATCAGAACTTATTTGAGTATCAAATATGTAGCATAGCATCACAACAGTGACATTAATTTGATTCCCATCTTGTCGATCTACATTTCGATATCAACAAAGATTGCGTTACTTCTATTAAAAAAGATCAAATTTTGAAACAAATGCCATTTTCCCTTCTAAGAAAAGTAAAAGCATCTGAATTTAGAGGTAAAAATAAGTAGAGAATCTTGAAAAGATATGGGTTTTATCTTAAAGTTGAAATTACTAAATCTTTCGTTTAGTAACTTTTGGAGGGTAACAATCAATGATTCTAATTGCTGTTAATTGTTTCTCTTGACATTATTTTTACTTTATAAAAAGTACAAAATTGATTGTCGGATAACGCCATTTACAATTTGGCTTTTTGTAAGGAATCAATGTCTCAATGTTAAATCCAAAAAGAAAGCTATTAAAAGTTGACAGAAAAAGGATGGCTGTTTTAGGCCATGTTTTGTTTTGTGGTTTTTCATGCACACAGACTTTGGTGGTTTATCTTTTTCATATCAAAACAACCAATGTGTACCAAACACATTTGAGGTCGAGAAATTTGAATTCTGATCTTTTGTTTGAGAATATCTCGGTTGCGTATACGTTATTGGTCAACTCCCTTTTAAACTTTTTTTTTAAGATTTTTAAAACGCGTCTGCTAGAGAGAGGATTTCACACTCTTATAAGGAACGTTTCGTTCTCCTCCCCAACTGATGTGAGATCTCACAATCCATCCTTCTTTGGAGCCCAACGTCATCGTTGGCACTTGTTCCTTTCTCCAATCGATGTGGGATTCATAAATCCACCCCTTTCAAGACCTAGCGTGGATGCTAGCACACCTCCTTGTGTCCACTCTCTTCGAGGTTCAGTCTCTTCGCTAGCACATCGTCCAGTATCTGGCTCTAATACCAACTATAATAACCAAAGTCCACCGTTAGTAAATAGATCCTCTTTGTTACCGTTAACCTTAAAACTTAAATATAACCATGGATATTGTTATCATGGGTGTGTATTTGGATCCAAAAAGCAACCTTAATAGAATTGAGTTGGATCTTCCCTACTTCAACCATATCCTTGACCTAGTAAGTTACCATAGGATTTTCTATAAGCTCTAGAAACTTCAGACATAAATTCTATAGTTAGCTGAGCTTCTAAGGAGGTCTCGACATTTTGAGCGGTCCTCTTGCTTGTCAAAAATCCGTCCAAGTTTAAACGTTGTTGACCTTTTTTGGTGCTATAGATCTATGAGACGATGTAATTGAGCTCTTGGGTGAACCACATTTTTGGCTTTTTAGACTTAGTCAACTGACATTGCCTTGGTAGTAACTAGTTGATATCCTAGGTGGAGGCACGACCTTATCATTTATAGGACAGTATGGTGCCTCTCTCTAAACATCTACGAGTAAGGTTAATTGGTGACCCTTCCACAAGAACCACCATATAGTCAAAGTTTTAGAGAGGCAACTCCATGTACTGGCCCGCTTCTCGATCTAGCTATATTGTCCCTCGCCCGCTTCTATGACAAATTTATAGCACAAAAGCACTATTCAAGAGATGGTTTGCCATTTCAACAAGATAATGACACCTAGTCGTCTCGACAAGCTACCCTATCTAGCTTAGGCAAGGACTCGATGCTACCGCCCCTATAACCCTATCACTTAGTAAGGGCGCTATTCGGTTGACCTAGGTCACTAATAATGCTAGTGATACAGTTCTTAATGTTGGTAGTCCTGGTATGCTTTCTTAATCTTCTCTAGGTGTCGTGGATGTTAATTAGATTCTTAGACATTAGACAATTGAAATCTTGGACTCTCCTCTATGAAATTTTTTGAATTAGCTCCTCGAGCCATTGGAAAACTAGAGTCTTGTCATGACCTAATTTACATGGATCGCAATTGACTTGAAAACATTAAAGACAAAAGTAATACTACGGTATAAATATTCACATTTAAAACAGGATGAATACGTTTATTTTCAAATGTAAAATAAATTTAAAAGTTTGAATACATTTGACATAGTGTAAACCAAAAAAAAAACTTAAAATTTTAAAACAATTGAAATGTGTTGTGGCTTTGGGATGCATCATAAGACAAGAACATCAAACCCTATGCTATAAAATATTAAACATGACATCCTGCTAGTAAAATTTGTTTGGAGGGATGACATTACTAATAGACACTAATTGGATTTTTCAATCTTCCATGAAAACTAGAATTGGGAAAATGTGTTCTATGACAATTTCAACTCTCATTTCCTTCATATAATTGGTTGAGAAGCTTATTATGATTTCAAAAAAAATGGTTAATCGTAGCCCTCAAATTTTAAAAAAAAATTGAAGAAAAATCCATAAGGCTTGTTCTAAATGAAGAACTTCCAATTTATAGTTGAAGCTTGAACTAGCATTAAATCATCTAGAACTGAACTTCCGTTCTGAAACCATAAACTTTTCATGAGAATTGGTCTGGAATTGAGTTAAAATTTAGAAAAACTAAGGGAGGGCCGAGTTTTAGGTTGACATGGCCGATTCAACTGAACTGACCACGTCATCATCTTTTTCCTTTGGAAGGGAAGAAGACGCACGTGACTGTTATCGCCGCCACCTGAAAACTCGCCTCTCCAACTCTATTTATTGTTTTTCTCTCCTCCATTTCTTCATGAAACTTAAAGATGATATTATAGAGAAGAGCTAGGGATTTATTTCATACCTTCTTGTAAATTGAAACCTAAGTTATTCTCCTCCAACGTTCGTTGGAAAATGATTTCCTCGCCCGAGTTCAAATAAGAGAACTTCTTGCCAATTTTGGAGGTTTTAAGAGACGAAATTCTTTAGGGAAATTCTTCCTTACTCTTCCCTCTAGCTAAGGTTTTTTTTTTTTTTTTTTTTTTTTTTTTTTTTTTTTTT
>NW_019272055.1:1043134-1056794 GCF_002738345.1 Cucurbita maxima
TTTTTTTTTTTTTTTTTTTTTTTTTTTTTTTCATTTTCTAAGACAGTTTATTCTAAGGTATTTTAGCTTTGGATTTCTTCTCAAAATTACTCAAAGCCTCTTAAACTAAAGGAATGCTGAATTTTAAGAAAAATGGATTGTTAATGGGAATTCGATCCTTACCCCCAATTTGTATCCGAAAATGACTTTCTTCAATTGGGCTGGGACTTGTTAGAGCCTTCTTGGTCTACCATAGAAATGTTATTTGGAGGTGCAGAAATCGAATGAGCTTGGCCCCCTCGACAAACTTGCTTGAAGGCTTGCATTGAATTTTTCAAGTTTCAAGCTTCTTCTTCATTGGCGACAACGACTCAGAATCGATATTTGAGGCTCTTTCAACACTCGATTCCTTCATAAAAATTGTGAGTAATATTTTTTAGGAGTTGTAGAAATAAGTTTGAAGGGATATGGTAGACTATTGCTCTAGAACTAGGATGAAACCCGAGAGTTAGAAAACAAAAATCTCAATGGCTATAACTCACAATTGAGCACTCGACTTAGCTCGATTCTTGTTCCAAATGAAGTCAATTCTTCAGACTTTATACATAGAGCTTAAACCAACGTTTAAATTTCCAGAATTATCGTGAATTGGAGTTTGAGTTTTCTAAAGTTTTCGTCGAAAATATCATCTCCAATCAGTAAGTAATCGATCTCGAATTTGAATTCTGGTCGTTGGATGTGATGAGGTGTGTCTCCTTTATAACATATTTAAATTTGGTGAAGATCCAACGGTTGAAAATGAAGATATAGAGAATTTTATGAGGACGGCTCACGGTCACGGATCTTATTTTTTATGTGACATTTTCATAAATACTTCAAGTTTAAGGGTATTTTGGTAATTTTATATTATCGGAATATTTTTTTTTAATAATCCAAGCTTTTTTCTAAAAGTTCTTTACCTTTTTTTTCCCGTAATTTTTCCCTCTTTAGCACATTAAAATTTCTTCTCCTTCAGGAATTAAAAATTGGAAAAACCACTTTTTCCTTTTCCAAGGCTTAAATCCCTAAAATTATTGGTTATGGTATTAAAATGACTTGTTTTAAAGACTCTATTGAATGGGATTTCTAGAATCATTTTTTTTTTCTTGAATTAAAAATTCTTACTTGAATACCTTAATTTTTTTTTTTCCTTGAATCATTTGGATATGACAGCTTACTCCCGTTACTATACCCTTACTTCAAGTTTTACATCCTCAATTCATAGCACTCGGTATAGTCGCTCAAATTGCATAAGGATTGAACCTAGAGCTTCATGAATATCAGACATAATTTTGGTGAAGAAATCTTCACGAGATAACAATTAGAATGCTCAAACAAACTTGTGCTTCTAAGTGTCTATACCACTCGCACCGGTTCTTTTTTTATTTTAAAGGATGAACAAGCCACACTCTTTTCTTTTTCTTTTTCTTTTTTTTTTTGAACCAGCATTGGTTTTTTTTCGACTCGATAACTGAAGTATAGTCTTAAAAGGCCCCTTTTTTATTCAAATTTTGCTATATAATATTCATAAATTAACGAGATAACTCAAATGTATTATTGGAAAATACCAAACGCGTTAACGACTTGAATTTTCAAAAGAGGGAAACGTCAAACTTGTACGCTTTTGAAAAAAGGTGTCTTTACAATCATGTCACTAAAAAATATTCATAAAGGATCATCATTGGAGTGTTGAGAATAAACGAAAGAAACTGAATTTTATCTCCAAATTATGAGACAATTAGGTAAACTAAGAAATTTTGAAGGTATGCAACTTTGTTCCTTTCATATTCAGTGTGATTTTTTAAAAAAGTATATCTAGTATGTTTGGGGTAATTTTAGAATAAATAGTTTAAACATAAAGTTATTTTTTTAATTGTTTAATTATAACTTATTTTAATATTTGATTATACTCTTATAAAAGATTTTTTTTTTTAATTAAATGTGTTTTCATCATTGATATTTGTTTTCGAAGATGATCTTAAATTTGACGAGGAAAAACGGTTAGTAAACAAAAGTTGACTTGATTGACTAGGTTCAAGGTATATTCAAATTGTTGTATCGCATGTTTATATTTAAATTGAAAAAATCTACGGTCGAATATTTTCGATTCAGCTTGACTTCAGTTGGCTTGATTGGCTCATTTTGTCCATTTAGATCCTCCCAAAACCATTAATAATGTACTTAAGATGAGAAGAGGTCGTTATAATTATTATTTTGGAAAATTATTAACCTTCAATGCTATTTAGAACGGATTTTAGGATAATTGAGTTATATTGGTTCTATGAATAGACGGTAAGCTAAGTATTCTGAATGAAGGAAATATCATAGGTAAACTGGAATTTCAGTTGAGCTAAACCGAGGAATAATCAACTAAGATGAGGTTAAGAGAACCAAGGTAAACCTGAACCTATGAGTAAACTCACTATTGAGTGCCTACAATGATTTTTTTTAATACATGAATAAAACAACCATGTGGTTGTATTTACATGTTAAAATATAGGCTTTTTGGTAATTGCAAGTAAACGTCTGCCATCGGATTTGATACAAACTTATTTTCAAAATGGGTTTCTAAACAAAACTCGAGATGTAACGGTCTAAGTCCATCGCTAGCAGATATTTTCTTATTTAGACTTTCACTTTTGATCTTCCCCTCAAGATTTTTAAAATGCATATGGTAGGAAGAGGTATCCACACCCTTAAAAGAATGTTTCGTTCTCCTCCCCAACCGATGTGGGATCTCACATGAGATATCTCGAAAATTAACCGTTGTATTATCCAAATATTTGATAGGTTCTATAGGACACTGACACCTAGATATCCGAGATGGAAAATGCAAGCTGAAGTTGATGAAGCACGGGATGGAATAGATTTTCTCGAAAGTCTTGTCTAGAATTTTAAATTTTGGTTAAGTTGGATTCTCGTGTTTTATTAGTAGTGGATGAGAGGTTTATAAATTGGAATATTTGAACAACCATTTGGAGCAAGAATCAAGCTCGGAGTATTCTAAATCATGAATATTAAGCATATAAATTTTTATTTGAAGCTCTCAAGTTTCTTCGAAATTTAAGATATATAGTCCATCATTTGATCCTATCCGAGTTCTTATACATTCTAAACAAGATTGTCCAATATTTTGGTGAAGGAATCGAGGGTCGAGAATGACTAAATCTTATTCCCAAAATCACAATAGACATTAATAATCGAGAAGAAAGCTCAAAATTTTAATCTATACCTATACAAAAATTTGTCTCATATTGAGAATTAAAGATTTTCATTTTTAATTAACAATATCATTAATTTCGAGAACGAAATGAACATTATCGATGAAGGGGTCAAAGCCTAAAGAGATCAAGATTGAGCGGAAAGAGAAATGGGGCAATTGGGTGCAAAGTTTGACCTCAAAATTAGGTACTTCTACTACCATTGGTGATCAAACCTTTAGCTTGAGGGAAAGGAGGGGAAGAGAGTTGGTAAAGAAATTGTGGCTTGAAATGGTCTAGAATTGCCCAATTAATATGGTCTTCTAGTGGGTTTGCACTAATCATAAAACGAGTTTTCAGTCCATGAAAAGGTATGAGTTCACTCTTAAGTTAAAATATCATCACTAGTTAGTCAAACTCAACCCCTTGTATGAGCCTATTTTATATTTATTTCAGTAAAATAAGTTAGATATTTTAGAATAAAGATACCACCTATATATTTTAAGAAAAATATTGTCTACCTATATTTTCATCCCAAAAAATACAAATAAGTGCCGTAGTATTCTAAGGATAAGGGTGAGTACTTTATTCTAGGAACACTATGGATGCGGCTCACTTTTGTATATGATATAAACAATGTGATCACTAAAATTATACATGTGGAGACATGTGAGTGGAGGCGTCCTATGCAATGAGTATTGCATAAGATCAGACCATAAAGAAAATCACTTTCACTTTAGAATGTCGTTTACTGTTGAGACTGATTTTCTTTTCATTCGATGACCTAGGTAACTCGATCTTAATCCTGAGCTAACCATGACTCTTGTTTGTTCGGAATTATCCTTAGATTTGCATGGGTCAGAGTGGCTCAAGTTCGCCGACTCAATAGGCCTCCCATTTTAGGGGTAAGACTAGGGAAATGGCTTGGGACATGGGGTGCAAGATGGAATTCACTCCTATCCACTTTTAGAGATAGAAGAGAGGTAGTTTCCTTAAGTATTGACTCCAAGTCTTGAACAAGAGACCCCACCCTCTCATTGGCTTGAGAGGGATCCGGTTTACTAGTTGGACCACAAACCAATTGTTCATTAGAGAATCAGTGAGACATAAGAAACAAGAAGTAACTTCAGGGGTAAAACGGTAAATTGACCCAACTCTAGTTACGAACAACCTGTGAAGGATCGACTTACTAATCATGGTTATATAAAATGGGCAGAAATATATCTATAGTGAGGGGAGTGCAACTACTAGGCTATAGTGAAATGTCCTAGTAGTTAACGAATGTTGGTTAACAAGGTTAATGAGTTTAACCGGTTAATCTTGGATCGTTGGAACCCATGATCTATAATTAGGTTCCTCTACTAGCTCATATCGGACTAAACCATAGAACAGTGTGATGAGTGAGTTCGAAGTGTTCGAATTCAAATTAGGGAGAATGCGTTACATATATACAATATATTTAACCGCATTTTTGTTTTATTTACGAATTAAAAAAAGAGAGAATTTAAGATATTTAAATCAGATTTAATATCTTAATCAAATATGTGTCGGAATTAATTGAGATTGTCATTTGAATTAATATTAAATATTAATTAAATAATTTAATTAATCATTTAATATTACTTTAATTTGAAATTAATAATTCATTTGAATTGTTGAATCAAAATGAAGAAATTCAAAATGTTGACTTCATTTAATGTAAAAATTCATGTTAGTGAAATTTTGAGGTGTCAAAACTTGGTTTAACCAAAACTTGTATGCTTGCCAAATAAACCCCACAAATTTGAGTGGAATTTTGAGTGTCAAAATTTGGTTAACTCAAGCATGCATGCTTGCCACATAATCCCAAACATTTGAGTAGAATTTTGAGTGTCAAAATTTGGTGATCTCAAATTTGCATGAACATGCAAACATGATTCTATAAATAGAGTGATCATAATACATCAAAGTTCTTCTTGTTGGTGAAAAACCTTGAGAAAAACCTTTCACAAACATTCTCTTCATATATACAAAATTCCTCCCAAGTTTAGTCACTCACCGGATTCCACAATCTCATTCTAAGGCTGGAGAATAATGGAGAAGCACTAGTGGTGGTTCGAAACCGGTTCATGAGAAAAAAGAAATTTGAACTACAAAAGGTTAGTATTCAAACTCATTAAGTTTTAATACTTATGAACATGCTAGTTATTTACTATAATTGATGTTCTAAAAGTGACTAAGATCCAAATTGCTTCCGCATGTGTTATATTAACACCTTCAATTGGTATCAGAGCAAGTTTTAGGCACTTTATTTACATTAATTTGATAATGGTGGGAACCATTTCATGAATGAAATTTTGTGGTTACTAAAGTGGATGGTTTTAGTTTTGACATTTTTTTAATGCTTTCATTTGATACAATTATTGTAATAAGCCTAATGTGTATTGGGTTTAATGAATGAAGAAAGGTTTGTAATTTTTTTTGGAGTCATTAGAGTCCATTTTACGTTGTAATTGAGCGAAAATGGAAGAGATAGCAACCTGAACCGAAGAAGAAGATGAAAGAGGCAGTCGGGGTGTTTTTTCTACCTTTGAAATTCGGTTCAACGTTTTTAAGGGTTGGTTCGCCCAGTTCGTGATCCTCAGAAGCGGTTCAAGTTGTTTTTAATTATTAATGTAATAATTTAGTTAATTGCTTGTTTTAAAATGTCAAAACCAATCCACTTTAGCGTGTTTAATTAATTATGCATTAATGACTCCCGACACATGCACTTAGCTGCTTCTCAAGTACGACATTCTTCTTATTCTTCTTCAACTTTCATTCTTTTTTAATCATGTTGTGTTATAGGAACTTATGGAGGAGCTCAACACATGCATAATATTATACGACCGAGCTGGTTACGGAGAGAGCGATCCATATCCATCACCCTGTGCAAAGACCGAAGCATTTGACATTGAAGAATTAGCCGATAAATTAGAGCTCGGCAGAAAATTTTACGTAATCAAATGTTCATTGGGAGCGTACCCGATTTGGAGCTGTCTAAAATACATTCCACACAGGTATTTTAATTTGTTTTTTTCAAAATGATCACGAATTATTGTTTTTGGGTGAGCTAATTGGTTATATAATTTACAGACTCCTAGGAGCTTTGATAGTTCCTTTCATGAATTATTGGTGGCCTTCCATTCCATCGAGTTTAGCAAAACAGTCATTTAGGAAGCTCCCTCTATTATTCCGGTTCACATTTGGAATTGTGCATTACACACCTTGGATATACTATTGGTGGACCAAGCAGAAATGTTTCCCATCAATGTTGAGTGAAGGCATGTTCATTGATTACGATTTAGAGTTGTTAAAGAAGATAATGGACACTCCAAATAACGGTCCGGTAATTCTCGTGATTTTGCTTTTGGTTTCAAAAGAAGCCGTTGTTCTTGCTAATATGAACTTAATTAGGAACTACGATTCTCCATAATGGTATGATATTGTCCATTTTGAGCATAAGCTCTCGTGGCTTTGTTTTTGGTTTTCCAACCCTAAACCCTAAACCCTAAACCCTAAACGGTCATACTAATGGAGATGTTCCTTGTATACTCATGATCAACCCCTTAACTGGTTAACTATCTGATGTGGGACTCTTTTCCCAAACGATCCTCCACAATCCACCCCTCAAACAATGTACACCATAAAGCCTCCCCTGAACCCTATGGAGTCTTCGAACAACCTCCCCTTAATCGAGTTTTGAAGAGCCCTCGAACAAAGTACACCTCTTTATTCTATACTTAAGTCACATTTCACTACACATCGAGGCTCACAAATTCTTTGGTTGATATTTAAGGATTCTATTGATACGGCTAAGTGAAGGACAATTCCCTTATACCATGTTATGAACCACGACTGGTATGATATTGTCCACTTTGAGCATAATCTCTTAGGAATTTGTTTTTAGTTTGCCTAAAATGTCTCATACCAATGGAGATGTATTCTTTACTTATAACTCATGATCAACAGCTTAATTAACCGACGTGAGACTCCTCTCCCAACGATCTTCAACATTAATGTAACTAGCATTTTCCGCATCATTTACTAAAAACCACCCATAAGAACCATCATTAACCATTCATCATTAGTCGGAAGGCATATTTTGAAAGGCAGGGGAACATATGTTTAAGCTAGTTGGTTTGCGAAAGCTGTAATATTTGTATGTTCTGACATTTCTTTTGCAACCAATTCTAGGATGAAAAACACGACAAGGTGAATATGAATCTCTTCACCGAGATGTTCTGGCTGCTTTTGGGAAGTGGGAGTTCGGTCCCATGGAATTGACCAATCAATTCAAGGGTGTGTTCATATATGGCAAGGTAGTGCAGACCGTGTCCTTCCCAATGAATTTAATCATTATATAGTAAAGAAACTTCCATGGATATGGATTTAGTATCATGAGGTTCCTAATGCTGGTCATTTATTAGTTCATGACCTGAAAACTTTGAAGCCATAATGAGGTTACTTCTAAGTTGATTAGTTTATTTATTTTTCTGTCATTTATTGTTGTGGCAAAGAAGTGTAAAATGTATGTGATAAGTTTCAATACTAAGGACCTATGTATCATCCATGTATTTCTCTTGATATTCCTAGAGGAATAAATTTGGAAGGACGACTTGGCATGGACATGGCTAATTTCTAGATTTCCACCTTCGTTCAGGAACTCAACTCAGAATGCAGAGTGTGATACTTCTGGGCAGCTTTACTTCGAATGAATTAGCCCTCGACCCTTTTTTCGTATAGGATTAATTTGTTTTCCTATGGCTAATAGAAATCTTAATTTTGAATAGTAATTGCCATAAACAAGAGTTTGAGTTTGATCCCAAAACTTACCTGATACTGAATTTCTCCGGTTAGGCATGTTTTTGGGGTCAATGCTCTTTGTGCTTTTCTATGGAAATGTCCCTTAGGGTGCAAAAATCTATTGGAATGGGTCTCACATGATGAATTTTCTCGTAGCCTCAAATTTAGTTTTTTTTCTAGTTTCTTCGAGCTTCTTTAATGGCAAAACGAAATGAAAAACAGGTTTGGGACGTTTTAGCGCTTCTTTTCATCATTGAACTTGTGGGTAATCTTATTTAAAAGATGTGGGATAAAATTTGGAGGGAAATGGTGAGCTATAGCTCTCGAATTGAACTGAAGCTGAGAACTCAATATCCAGAAATGAAAAGCTTATAATGTTGGGATATGGAGCATAATGCATGTTGTCTTTGACTGAGCCAATGTGAGAAAATCGTTACAGAGAAAAAAATCGAAGAAATTGTTGAGAGAAGGAAATAACAGAAAGACAAAGAGAGAGAGCTCTGAAGACTCGATTTCTGTTTGTCATTCAATTGACATATTTAAATAACAATATGTCCTCAAAATAGAGAAGAAAATGAAACTGAATTAAAGCATTCCCTTCGCACGTGCGAATCTCACTAACTTTAACTGTGTCGCTTTTAACTAGTTAACTAAATGACAGTAACTAATAATAGGAATGATTTTCAACCTATTTATCTAACCATGACTGATCTGGTAGAGATATATTTGGAAGATAATTGAGAAGATATTTAGTAAAGATTTTATATAGATATATATGGTAGATATTTGATAAATATTTGATAGAGATATATTTGTTAGATTATATTTTAAATCTTTGGAAGCTATATTTAGTAAATTAAAACGATATATATACACTCTCAAGATGTACTTTTCTTACGTCTTCATATTCTCTATTGTTGTACATACCTAATGTCATCAATAAAAACCTTTAGCCACTATTCCTCCTTATATTTTCTCTCTTCTGTTCTTTGTGTTCATCGAGTGTGTGTTCTAGAGCGATCCTACTAGTATCAAAACGAGGCGAAATTCCCCACGATCTGTGAAGATGGAAAGTTCAAATATTAGAATTGAAAAGTTTGATGGATCCAAATTCAGTTTCTGGAAGATGCAAATTGAAGACTGTCTGTATCAGAAAGGTCTTCACGAACCCCTGTTGGGGGTGAAGCCGGATACTATGACCATGGAGTAGTGGAAGCTCAAGGATCATCGGTTGATCTAGTTGACGTTGTCCAAAATCGTGACGTTCAATATTATCAAGGAGAAGACAACGTCAGATTTGTTGAAGGCGTTGTCGAATATGTACGAGAAACCATCGGCTATGAACAAGGTGTATTTGATGCGAAGGCTGTTTAATCTACAATTGTCTGAAGGTGGATCTGTTGCTGGTCATATAAACGAATTCAATATGATTACAAGTCAACTGAGTTCGGTGGATATTAATTTCGAAGATGAAATTAAAGTATTGATTTTGATGTCATCTTTACCTGAGTCGTGGGATACTGTTGTTGCTGCGATCAGCAATTCACGAGGATGATAAACTGAAGTTCGATGAAATTTGAGATGTAGTTCTTAGCAAAAGTATTCGCAAACGGGAAATCGAAGATTCATCAGGCAATGCTCAAAATGTTGATCGAAGGGGAAGAAGTAAATCAAATGGCCCAAACAATGGGTGATCAAAATCAAGGAAATGAGAAAAATCTCGAAACAAACCAAACGTCAAGTGTTGGAGTTGTGGAGAAAAATGTCACTTTCGGGTAGATTGTACAAAGAGGAAGCAGAATCACAAATCAGAAGATGAAGATGATTCGGTAAATTCAGCAGAAGACATTGGGGATGCTTTAATCCTCAGTGTTGACAGTCCGATTGAATCCTGGATTTTGGATTTAGGTGCATCTTTTCATTTGTCTCCAAATACAGAGCTGTTTCAAAATTTCAAGTCTGGAAGTTTCGAAAAAGTGTACTTTGCCGACAACAAAGATTTGAAGATCGAAGGAAAAGAGGATGCCTGCATAAAAACTCCAGCAGGAAATCAATGAACATTAAAGAATGTCATATATATTTTTAGTCTCGAGAAGAACATGATCTCTATTGGTCAGTTAGATAGCACAGGTTATGCAATAGAGTTTGGGAAGAGTTTGTGGAAGATTGTGAAGGGTGTCATGGTGGTAGCACGTGACACGAAATCTGGAACCTTATACTCCACTTCAGAGTGTATGAACATAGTTGTTGTTGCTGAGAGTGCTTCAAATTCAAGTCTATGGCATAATAGACTTGGACATGTGAGAGTTAAAGAAATGAAGATGTTGGCTGTGGAAGGAGTTTTGGAAGATCTGAAATCTGTTTATATGAGTCATTGTGATAATTGCGTTATGAGCAAACAGAAACGAGTTAGCTTCATAAAAACTGTCAGAGAATTGAAGAAAGATACCGGGACAACGAAGCAAGTGGGAGTTGAGGTTGAGTTGCTGAAAGATTCACCTAGTGATATTGTAACGGACACTCAAGAAACTCCTGAGACTATTGCTGAGTAACCAGAAGCATAGCAAGTGACACTTGAGTAGGTGTTGAAAAGATCATCCATTTCCATCAGAGTACCAGATAGGTATGTTCCTTACAGTATCAGTTGGTGACTGATGAAGGGGAACGAAAGCCCCTTGATGAGGCCCTACAGTTGGAGGATACAACTAAGTGGGAGCAAGCCATAGATGATGTGATGTCTAGGCTTCAGAAATGCATAGCTCTTTCCTCTGCTGAGGTTGAGTACGTGGTAATAGCTGAAGCTGGAAAGGTGATGATATGGATGACAGACTATCTAGAAGAATTAGGTAAGAAGCAGTGTTGAGAAGATTCTTCTGGTAGATAGTTAGAGTGTTATGCAGTTGGCGAGGAACCCGATTTATCATTCAAAGACAAAACGCAGAAGGTGATACCATTTCACTCAGAGGTTAGTAGAAGATGGTGATGTGTTTGTAGAAGATAGAGGGGGTAAGGAATCCAGTAAACATTTTGTGTTGATGTTGGAACATTGAGATTGTGCAAAGCCTCAAGTGGTATGGTACAGATTGAGAATGAAATTCTTGGTTGACTAGATCAGTCTCCAAGTGGGAGATTGTTAGGATATGAAGCCGATACCTAGATCTGGTTTGGTAAAGATCTAATAGAGTATATGGTAGATATTTTATGAAGATTTGATAGAGACATATTTGTTAGATTATTAGGTTTAAATCTTTGGAAGCTATATTTAGTAAATTGAAACCATATATTACCGTCTCTCAAAATGTACTTTTCTTCTCCTCTGTATTCTATGGTTTATGCATCAAATCATCAATAAAACATTTAGCCAATATTCCTCTTTGTATTTTCTCTCTCATGTTCATACACTAAGTCATCAATAAAACCTTTACCAATATTCCTCCTTGTATTTTCTCCCTTCTGTTCTTTGTGTTCATCTATCGAGTGTGCGTTGTTAAACGATCCTAACAACTGGTATCAGAGCTAACAACTGGTATCGATCCTAACATATAACTATCCATTGAATGCTTGATATTGCTTACTTCTTGCTCCAAACGATTGCCCATAGTTCATAATTTATAAACGAAGGATCACCGCCTTTGAAATGTCCAGAATCATCATGATTTTATGTTTGATCCTTATGGATTTTTCGTCGGAAAATTTACTTCGATTAGGACTTTACCGGTTGGAATTAGATCCAACGACTAGATTTCAAGGTGGAATCAGATCCTAACGACTTGGATCTAGATTTCAAGGTACATAGATTATGTGTAGAAAGGTATGATAGAGGATCAGATTTGGTCAAATGTGGCAATTGTAATTCCATGAATCTTAGGGGCATTTTGGTAATTTGTCATTTTTTAAAAATATTATAATACTATTTTTTCTTGATTTTTTTTTGGGTCACTTTTCCCTCCTCAAGCACCTCAGATTCTTTCTTTATAATAAATTAAATATCTGACAAAGTTTTATAAAAATTATAAAAGTATCCATTTCCCCTAATTTTCCAACGTTTCTTTATTATTTTCATTTAAAACTTTGTACAACTTATTAGAACTATATTTGTCCTTTTTAGAGGCCTTATTATCCTATAGTATTACATATTTACTACAATTTTGGCAAAAAATTTATTGGGGATCCGACCGAATTTAAAATTGGAATCAACACACAACACACATTATTGACAACCTAATAGAATGCGCTTAAATAGATAGACCCATTCCTTTTCAACCCTAAATGGAAAGAAAGAAATAATTGAGCTGGTGTCCGCCATAGCTACTAGAAATAAGAGAGGAAGAGAAAGAAGTACCCTAATTGAGAGGGATGAGAGAGCTCAAATGAGGGGAGCTCCTATTGAAGGACAACAATATGCTTGATTATTCTCTAATCCCTTACTCTCTTTTCTTATTCTATTAATTTTGTATGATCAAAATGTTTATTCGTCTGTGTAAATCAATGTGTATGGAGAGCTAAAACTTATAGGACAGATGAGAGAGTTTTATGTAGTTAATGCATGTTGACGGTGTGGTTTTAGTTTATTAAAGTGTTGTTATTAGTAATCTAACTTTACCTACATAGTTATTTTATTATTCGAAAGAAGAGGGAGAGGAAGGAAATACTCTAGTTCTATTGTAAGGATACTTGAAGATAATGGAAGGTTAAAGAATAATTCTTCTTCTAGAATCTTGTTAATAGAAGTAATCACCTTTAATAACCGTAGAAGTGTGCTTGGAAATTTGTAAACATGAGCTAAAATTCACCAAAAAGTTTAACCACCTATCTATTTAAGCTATTTTAGCTAAAACTTCCTGATTTTATAGTTGAATGTGGTTGAGGGTTTCAATTCTCGTATTCGGAGTATCCAAAATGCTAGAATTTTCTAGGACCCGAGGGAACCTATTTTATGGAGCAAAAAAGAAATGGATGAGAACCCATCTAAAAATGGGTTAGAAATAAAAAAATTACTGAGGTGATCTAGTTTGGGTGTGTGAATGTTTGATTAATCCACCACTCCTAAATGGTGTGAGAGTTATCTTATTTATAATCAAATGAATTACAAGGATATGGAAATAGTAATAAATGAAAATAACAATAAATGGAAATATACCTATGATAATAAGGCAAATATCTAATATTTGCTTTATAATAAAATATCAAATATAATATATATGGTAAACTATAATTTATTACTAAATATCCTTAACATGGTGATTGCCTGAACTAAACTGACCTCATCATCATCTTGAACCTTTAACCCGAGAAATGATAATTTTGTGGCCTCCATACCACTCAAAAAGTTGTAAAGGAAGATACAAAGAAGAGGAAAGGACGAACCTTGTATACTGTAGTGTGGACGATTGTAACGACCCATTTTTTTTAATCATTCATTGAATCAAAGACCATTATAAATACAAAAGGGTTAAACCATGGTAAAAATTTCTCTTTTAAATAAAAAAATAAAACACATTAAAAGTTAATACATTAAAACAAAACATAGAACTTTAACTACAAAGTTCATTTACCAATTACGTGGTTTTCAAAAGCTATATGCAAAAAAAAAAAAAAAAAAAAAAACTACAAGATTG
>NW_019272055.1:1057003-1105982 GCF_002738345.1 Cucurbita maxima
AAAAAAAAAAAAAAAAAATAAACTACAAGATTGGGTCAATGGGTCCCCTCCATAGTCACACGACCCAATATGATTCCACAATGACCCGCCATTACTGTCCACCTGGAAAATAAAATGTAGCAATAGTGAATATTAAAAATACTTGGTAAACGACCTACTTGTAGGCTCACGTCGTACTTATACCAATAACATATACTTAAGCAATGTGTTCAACAATGATACTTAGCCAACAACGTATCTCTAGCGTACGAGCATTTTTAGGCTAACACGCACCTAAACCCTTTACATTCCTCCTCTAGGGAGTGTTCTAACCCCTTGGGGTCCATAACTAGAGGCTTTCGAGTACTCTTAGCTTTATGTTTTACATTTACCTAGGTCCATCATCAATTTTGTGCTACTTGCACTTCGAGTCAATGCAGCTCATGGAAACAACCTAGGGTAAATCTTAAGTATGGAGGAGCCTTTTACTTTAAAAACGGTCACCATATTCTACACATGTCTGCCTACTGGGTTATAACAAGAAAACTATCCCTGTACTATCGGGCAAGAACAAACTATCCTTAAGAACACTAAATTACCTGTTACTTCACCTCATCTGACTTGAATTGTATACTACCTATTCACACCCGTCTCTTAGGTTAGAACAGTATACTACTTGTCTTGGGAACACTAAGCTACCTGTTGCATTACCTTCTCAGGTTCGTGCGTATCAAAACCCCCCCATACACTCCTAAACTAGGGAGTGCTTTAACCCCCTCGAAGTTCGTCTAGGTTTCTATCATGAAGTTGTGGGTGACTCCAAAGTCGACAATGTATTTTTGGTCGCTTTATGGTTAACCCAAGTGTTGACTTACATTCGACCGCGTTCTACTGGCTCTTCTATCTCTCCCACCCTCTCCTAAAGAGTGATGCATACTTTAAGACCCCATGTGAGGTTACTTTTACGGTTTGATACTCAGCTTCTTAATTAACTCCAAGTTGTGTTTGGAAGACATAAAGTGTTGTCTTTTGTGTTCATTGATTGTGACTCTTTAAGCTATGAGGCCTTGATTCCCTCCTCTACCTTCAAGTGTATCACCTCCCTCACCTTTGGGGAAGTTGGGACGGTAATTTCTATTACCCACACTTTAGGAAGTCTGGTTCCATCTTTCGTCTTGGAATTGATCGTCTCTAATGTCAAACAGTCATTTGGCAGCATAAGAGGTCATAGAAAGGTCCTTGACCATTTGTACGTATTGATTGCCTTTCACTCACTGCTTCAGCCCCTCAATAAAATTGAAGACCTTGTCTTTCTCTAACGTGTCATAAATATCCAACACAAGCCTAGAAAACTGCATACCTTAGCTTTTGGCAGTTGAGACCTTGGTTCTCGAGCCTCTAGTATTCAAATTGCTCTGAATTCTCTTGTGTAGGACCCTGAGGTAGTCTATTTTTAGAAACCAAAAAGAAATTTATCAATCAATTGAGAAGGGGATAAAAAAAAAAAAGAATAACAAGGTTGATCTAGTGTAGGGGTGAGAATCGACCACATCATCTTCTTCCTCGGGATAGAGAAAGAAGACGTGAAATCAGTGTCTCGTACCCTTGAGATCGAAGCTATCTAGCCCTATATAGTGTTCTCGGAGAGAGGTGTTGAACACAACTCTTAGCGGTAAACACTCGAACTCTTTATTAAAACCAATCGAGAAGAGATTACAAGACACTATAGCCATGAGAAAGAATGATCTTGTATTGAACCTTTTCCTTGGGAACTCCGAATTCTCTGTAGGCCAAATGTCTTCCATAATTGAGTTTGACTCTACGCGAAGTAAGTGGAGGACCATTTGGTGATCCACATATCTTTGGGGTGGCAGTTTCCGTGCTTGATAAACTCATCCAACTAAACCGACTGCAAAAGCTACAACTATTGGTGTAATCATTATCTGAAAGAAAAAAAAAATTACTTTCATGTATTCTACACTAGATAAGAAGAGTAGTATAATAATGTCAAACAAATAGATATGACTACTTAAGAGGAAATTCAATGTGTACTTCGTTCGAGGACTCTAGAGAAGAATATGTCTTCAATATTTTCTTGGATTGTTTGAAAATCGTTTAAGTCCAACATTGATTAATTAAGGAGAAGTTCATTAAGAAACCCTATCTCCATTAACATATCATGTTTATAACAACGACCTATAATCGAGAAACTCAGACAACTTAAATAACCAAAAGAAGAAAATGAATAAGATTAAAAAAGAATAAAAGGAGGGAATTGAAAGGCACCAGAACGAAGTGAGGACCGTGGAAGGGCAGCGTGGATCTGTGTGGAGTGACAACCAATGGTTTGGTTCCTTTATAGCCTGAATGGGATAACCCATATCATATTCTCCATTCATTATCAAGAACTCAATAGCAAATCCTAATAAAGGCAATTCCATGTATGCGACTTTAAGAGAGTAAAGTATATACTAAAAGTATTTAAGCAATTAGTTACGTATTTATGCAAACAATTTACATATTTCTTTCCTCCAAGTGTTGTTTTCGTTACTTGCGTTGGCGTTTGCCATTTATAGAAAGGGAAAACAACATTTATTCTGCATGTAACACATTTTTTGAAATTGGATTGGTATGTGATTTGTACATATATTTCAACATGACCTTCAATTACGATCCATTGAAGATAAGAACGGGAAAAGTCTATGACTGTGTTTTCAGATGAAGGTTATGTTTTATGGAATTGAAATGGAGTCTTCCACCTTCAATGTTTATGCTACGTATATAGTAGCGACCTTAAATTAAATAGAAAATTTGGGTCGTTACAACACTTATCTTGAATGATTCATTATTGAATTCAATGTTATGTGTTTCGAAAATATTTTTAAAAACGACACAACAAAATACTAAATAAAATAAATAAGAGTTTAAGTCAAAAACATCTTATTCTACCCTAAGTCTAAGAAAATAATTACCATTATCATATGCATGTGCCATAGTCTCGAGTTGCGATGCCTTCGTCAGCCAGGAATGTCTTGCCTTAACCTAAAAAATGTAGTAGCACATGACTTAAGTATTTAAAGAAATACTCAATAAGTGACCACTCTTGGGGTTAAATGCAACAATCACATGCAAATGAGATGATGGGATCTATCTTTCAATCTATCTTCCTACGGTGCTGTTCTAACGGGTAATTTGGACGTGTACCATATACTCTACACACAGCCCATACGTGCGGGTATGGGCTCACCAGTCAGTTCGCACACCGCTGGGCCACCTTACTTGTCAGACGCCCCCTAGGCCGAACACCCGTTAGAACTAGTAACTGTCACCACATCGCTATGCAAAACATAACGATCGTTGTCCTTCCATTGGATGTACGCGTCCGTACCCTCGTGTTGGAATACCCCCCAATGCATGAACACACATAATGCATGAGGTCCCCAATATTTCTACTTTTATCATTAATGAATATAATCTCGCTATCATCTTTCATGACATGTCATTTCTCATTTTTCAGTCTACGTATCATACATAATCCTAACGGGGTTACATTTCATTTCATTTATCGTGATATCATGTCATTCATAACATACTGTATACATATAATTTAGAAAACATAACATAACACTCCATGCTTTGAACATGTTGTTTCATAACGTGAAATTCATACAACAATTACCTCAATGATCACACAAAACAATCTAAAAATAACATATCACATCACAATATATCGTAAACATTTTGTGGTCATATTGTTCCCTAACTTATCATAGCCTTAACATTCTTATACCTATCACAATCATATCGTTATGTGAACGTACCTTAATCATATCATCACAGGAACGTGTCCTAACGCTATCGTTCTATCAATCTATCACAAACCTATCCCTTTCTACCCATATCCTAACCATATTCTTTCATCAATCTCCCCTATCCATAGCACTCCGGTATGTAACCTAACCCTAACGTTTCATGAACGTATCTTACTCATATCGTTAGATTTCATATTGTGCATTCTTCTCGTATCCTATCTCAAACATATCCTTGAACATATCGTACCATAATTATTATCATACAATTCACATATTATATCATAACATAAACATAATATAAGCATACCGATTCACAGATAATTCATACATATCAGTATATATGACACGTGCAAAACTACGAGGCACGTGTCAACATCAAATATAACCATGTCGATAGTAAGGCCACTTACCTGGCTAGCTTAAGTCGTTGTCACAAATATATCTTTAATGAAAGTTCGATTCTGTCCTTTGAAATCCGAGTCAACCTACGTGAGCCCATAACATCAGTTTCAAGTTTGAACTCTATAAAATTATTTCTCTAGTTTACATTAGTCCAATGTTAAAAGTCTTGAAATGTTATATATCTATAATTATATTTTTATTAAAAATCTTATTTTCCATGGTTAATGTTGTATAAAAAAAAGTAGATAAAGCTATTTGAAGTTACTCTGTATTTACCCTCTATATTTACCTTCTCTCTATATTTACTGTGTGGTTTTTAATTCCTTAATCTTCTGTTGTCTTTTAATTTTGTTCTCATGTATTCGAAATTTCTAGTGGATCTTTGTTTCCAAATCTTTCCTTATCTCAGTGTTGAGTGTTCACAAATTTTCTTATCTCTACTGGGTAAAGGTTGTTCTCCGTTTTTTTTTTCAAGTAAATCTGACCATTATTGTATTTTTTTTGTTTCTTTTTTGCATGAAGTGTTATTTGTGGCCAAGAATGGGTTGAGAAGAGATAATTGTGGGAAGAGATGAGATGTTAGTGGAGAGAAGTGGGAGAAAAATGGTTTTTATTTATTTATTTATTTATTATTATTATTATTATTTTAACTATTTTAAATAATTATTTTTATTTGTTTATTTATTTTTGGGCTATTACACCTGTAATACTTCAAAAACAAAAACAAAAATAAAAAAGAGTTTGAAAATAAGAGGGGTTTCATTGGTTGGTCATTAGAGTGATCGCTAGAGAAGAGTTTGTTTAATTCTACGTCCACAGAAAACCCAAAATATAGACCAAGTTTGACATAAATGTTTGGTTGTTCTTGACTATAATGTCTTGACGGTCACGCAGCATCTTCGACACCGATTTTCGATGAGCACACAGTGATCCCAACGTTGACAACCTTACTTCTACTCTATTCTTCCTCTAGAAACAACAATTCTAACGTTCCGAGAAATCCTCCAAAATATCGAATGAATCAACCCACTCGATTTACTTGTAAGGTGCTTTTTGTACTACCCTAGAAACTTAAAAGATAACTCAAAATTAAGTAAAAATGTAAGGATTAGCCCAAGAACCTCGAATTAATAACCTAAACCAAATGTTTTTCTCGAGAATCACAAGTTATAAAATTAACCCACTCACATAGGAGCATATCTAAACCCTAAACCAAAGATAAAAGGTAAAAATGACCAAAATGCCCCAATGATGCCCGTATATTCATGACTAAGATGGACTACAAATTACTAAAAAATTTATATGAGGCATATTTATAAGGTTTTGTCCGAGTCTTGATTTTAGAGCTATTGGAGTATGTTTAAGGCATAGATTAAGACTCGGACAAAAAAAACTAAAATATCCTTATTATGTCGACATAAAATTTTAAACGTGGCTTATTTATGTTATTATGAATGATCATGCATAGTTTTAAAGGTATTTGATTATGTTTAAGGTATAATGTCACAACTGATATTATATTTTTCATGAAATTCAGTCATGGTAGATTTTTATATATATATATATATATAACAAAATAGGAAAATGAAAATTTTGTTCCATATTACTTAAAGCTGAGAAGTAGGGGGTTGGCCTCGGCTATAAATGTGAGGTCCCTCAATTCATTTTATCATTTTATTTCAACCGTCTGAAGCCAGTTGGAGAATACATTGTCGGACAACTCTAGGTCCGCATTTATTAGGTTTAGTTAGCTTATCTTATATTAGGTGAGCTAATTCACATAGTAGAATGCTAATCTATCATTGTGAAACTCCTTAAGTAGAATGAAATTTCAAATAGAAGCTAGCATCAAAGGGTCGTAGTAGCTTCGGCCTAAGCCAACCAAGTAACTAGCCCTACCATCGGTTTGGTTATAATTGTATGCTGAATGATGACACGTGCTCGTAGCTTTGCACGTGTCATATACTCATGTATGCAAACTATTATGATATGATATGTGTATGTGAATATTATGTTAAATGTGATGAATTGATATGGTTACGATATGATATGTTCGAAGACATGCTCAAGTTATGTTATGTGACTGTTATGATATATGCATAATATATGATATGATTGACAGGAATGATATATGATATGATTGGCATGCAAAATGATGAATTAGCATGAGATACAACTCTGATATACGCCTGGAAGATACAATAAAAATGTTATAATAAAATTATAAGATAGGATAGTTGTACTTACTTTCTTAGACTTAGGTTAGAATAAAGTGTTTTAATTTTAACGCCTATTTATTTCATTTTTAGTACTTCGTTGTGTTGTTTTAAAAATGTTTTCGAATGCATAAGTCCATGACAGTGTTTTAAGATGAAGTTGATGTTTTATTATAAAATTTAAACGCTTATTTCCACACAAAATGATTACGTTATGATGACTGTAGCCACTCTAGGTAAATAGAAATCTAGGGTCGTAACACTAGACCTCCAGATATAAAGTACAACATGATCATATATTTTTCCATCCTTGTGTAACCACTATAAAAATAAAAATAAATTATAATAATAATTAAAAAAAATGGTAACTGATCCTACCTTTCACATCTCCTTCCCTCTTTCCAACCCCAACACCCCCTACAATAGCAGAATGATCAACAATTCTGCTAGAGAGAAAAAAGAAAAGAAAAAAAAGTATAATTCCTTCAAAAACAAATAAAAAGAGATTTAATGTGGAGGAGATATGTCATTTAAGGAAATATGTTTGTTAGTTTTAGACAAGAATTAAATGAAAAGAATTGTGTATGAGATTGCTGAAAAGTAACTATGATAGGAAACAAAAAGTGATAAAAAGGGGAAGATAAGTGACTATAATTAAAAGAAAGAAAAAAAAAAGGAATTACACAAGGAGAGAAAAGAAAATATATGGAAAAGGTATAAAAAAAGTATTAAATGGTTTGTATGATGATAATACTATAACAAACATATATAAACATTTCAAGACTTAACTCATTCAAAGACTCTATCATGAAGTATAATACATGGATTCGTGTAAATTAGAGAAACAACTCTGTAAAAGTTCGAACTTGAAACTGATGTCATGTCCTCACATAGGTTGACTTGTATTTCAATGGACAGAATTGAACATTCATTAAAGATAAAT
Organism: Cucurbita maxima; assembly: GCF_002738345.1. Lineage (NCBI taxonomy): Eukaryota > Viridiplantae > Streptophyta > Magnoliopsida > Cucurbitales > Cucurbitaceae > Cucurbita > Cucurbita maxima. The sequence continues at coordinate 1,064,356 of NW_019272055.1, forward strand.
TCGTGACAATAACGTAAGCTAATCAGGTAAGTGATCTTACCATCGACATGCTTATATTTGATGTTGACACGTACTTTGTGGTTCCACATGTGTCATAAATTTGATGTGTGAATTACTTATGAATCGATATGACTATGATATGTTATGTATGTATTATGATATGTGAATGATATGATAACTCTTACGTTATAGTGTGTTCAATGATATGTTTGAGATAGGATACGAGAGGGATGCGATAAACATAATATAATGATATGACTAAGATATGATTGATATAAACGATATGGTTTTGTTATGTATAAAAAAGAATATGATTATGATAGATTGATAGAATGATATGGTTAGGATACGTTCTTGTAATGGGTATGACTAGGATACGTTCATAAAACGATATGGTTAGGATGCGTTCCTATAACAGTAAGACTAGGATACATTCATGACACGATATGGTTAGGATTCGTTTTTATAACAATAAGACTAGGATACATTCATGACACGATATGGTTAGGATGCGTTTCTATAACAATAAGACTAGGATACATTCATGACACGATATGATTTAGGAACGTTGGGAAACGATATGACTAAGGATATGCATATAGAAACGATATGACTACAAGGATATGATCATGATAGACTGATAAAACGATACGATAAGGTTACGTATAGAAAATGTTATGGTTATGAAAAATTGATAGAAAAACGTTATGTTCATGATAGACTGATAAAACGGTACAATAAGATTATGTATATAAAACGTTATGATTATGATAAATTGATAAAACGATACGATAAGGTTATATATAGAAAACGTTATGGTTATGATAAATTGATAAAATGATACGATAAGGTTATGTATAGAAAAATGTTATGGTTATGATAGATTGATAATACGATACGGTAAGGTCAGGTATTGCAAAGGATTTGATTATGATGAACTGATGAAACGATATAGTTAGGATAAGTTTAGGAAACGATACGACTAAGGTACGTTCAGATATAACTGTGATATGTATAAGAACGTTAAGGCTATGATAAGTTAGAGAATGATATGACCACGAAGTGTTTATGAAATGATATGATTATGATAGGTCATACGAATGACGAATATATATATATATATATATATATATATATATATATATATATATATGTAGTAAAATGGTATGAGAATGATATGATATAGTTTATGGTACATAATATGTGATTATTGGTATGTTTATGATATGACATATTGTGAACCGATATGCTAGGAATATGTTATGTGATGTTATGATATACGATATGGTGTGATACGTGCATGTTGAGAATTGTTATCTCAGGAAGTATGAAAATGTTATGTTATGACATATGTGCGACATAAATGATATCATATGACTGACATGCAAAACGACGAACTAGCATGAAATACAACCCCAACGTATGCATGAAAGATATGATAAATGATATGGTAAACGATATGAGAAATGATATGAAAGATGATATAATATGTACGAAATGCTAGCGGTGTTGTATTAAATGATAATGAAAATGGAAAAATGTAGGGACATCATGCATTATTGTGTGCTCATGCATTGGGGGATACCCCTTATCCTTCACGATAGTACGACGCGTAGTTACGAGGCAGGAAAATGATCATTATGGTCATCATAATGCTGCGATGACCAAGAAGGAAAATGATCATTATGTTTATCATAATGTTGCAATGGTCAGACACGAAAACGATTATTATGTTTAACAAATGCTGTTGTGACGGCTGCTACTTCTTACCGGTATCCAACGTCAAGAGCTACCAGAGAATGCTCGCCCAACAAGGAAAGGGGCCCAAGTGGTATGTGAACCAACTGGTGGGTCCATACTTGTATGTGTGGGCCGTGTAGAAAATTAATTGCACATCCAATCTGCCCATTAAGATAGTCGCGATAGGAAAATAAAATATTATGATACATGTCACATTCAATAGTGGGATCAAATATTTCTTATACTTAAAGCCACCTGTTACATCTATTTTAGGTAAAGGCAAGGAATTCTCATAGACAATTGCATCTAAACTCAAGATCATAACACATGTATAGGGTAGTCGCATTTATTTTTCTTAGACTGTAGGCTAGAATAGGATGTTTTGAGATTTAATCGTTCATTTATTTTATTTCGTCCTTTGTTGTATAATTTTAAAGATGTTTTTAAACACGCAAGTACATGGCTCTATTGTAAAATGAAAGTTATATATTATGAAAGTTTATATAAGGTAATTATGCATTCAATATTCATGATATGTCTATGATAGCGACCTTCGATTAAGTAGAAAATTTAGGATCGTTATATCCTATTTCATAAAATCTCAGACTCAGACTATGTTTTAGGGGACGGAAATGGAAACGAAAACTAGGGTCAACAAATGCAAAACTTGATATTGAATCTTGATTTCAAGAATGAAACATTTTGATTGTCATAGGAGATAAGGTGGAATGTCATGAATTATGGGTCGAATCCTTGAATTTATGCCCCATATAACCTCTTCCAAGAGAGTTATTTAGGAGTAGGATTAGTGTCAACTCTTGTGTAGGGACTAGAAGTGGACAATCAGATGGGATGAAAAGTCATTCACATGTTTGATTGTCAGATTAGAGTATGGTATTCCAACATCAATTGTGTTTTATACTCGCTCATGTTTTCATGTAATGACTAGATATTAGTGGAGGATGGGAATAAATGTAGAGCAGGTTCTATAGAGAGCCCTATAGAATCGAGAGCCTCCACCATTTTATATAAGTTTTTGTCTCGATTGTTTTTGTCTCGATTGTTTTGTGTTCCACTCCCCAATATATTTAAACTTATAATTGTAAAAATATACGTTGCATGTTATATTTTTCAAAATCTTACTAGTCTCTTATTTTAAAAGCGATTTTTTTAAACATATTTTTATTCTATTGGGTTAGCCCACGTCACGATTAGTGCTTCGGGCAATTTAAAAAACGGGTTGTGACATTGATTAATTAGAAAATTCAGAACATCTAAGAAAATCGAGAGAAAAAACTGAGCTTAAACCCATACTCGCAAAAGCTATTTTTAACCTAAAATTCGAAGATAGGTAGAGGCTTTTTTATTGAGGGATTTGGAAGTGAACAAGAGTTCTATTTTCTTCCATCCTCTAATTTGATTAGTTCAAGGGTCAAATACCTATGAGCGGAGCTGAAAACCGTATGATTGAAGGAGAGAACAAGGACATGCTCTATTTTCTTAAGGAAAAAGACAAAGCTAATATGGTCGATTCACTTAAACTAGCCCACCAACGGTCTAACTGGATCATCTCCCTACTTGTAGCTTTTTTGAACTATTTTCTAAGACCCCGAACCATGATTTACGGTCTTAAAATGGTTTAATTAACTCGATATTATAAAATTGATCATGTAACGATGGAAATGGACTTTTCAAAATTTTCTTTTGGACTAAACCCTAAACCCTAAACCCTAAGATACTATAAGGTCCAATGACATAAAATTAATTAGCTCAACTCTTTAATTAATCAATTTTTATTAATTAACTATAAGTCACACACGGTAGACCTATAGTTGAAATCTTATGTAGTGTAGGACAAGAATGTTCGTAGATATAATCACTACATACAGTCATTTCTTCATGAGTTGTTCATAGTTATACGCTGGTGAAAATTTTGTTTTACTCCTATAATTTTATTGTTCTTATTAAGTGTCGTTAATTCCCTAGCGAACAATTTCTTTATATGATCTAACAATAAACTAAGTTTCTTAGAAAAGTGAGAGGGTGAGGCTCTAATACTCAAGTCCCATGATTCACACTTGTCACAATCCAAATTTTTAGACTTCAAATCACAAATCGTGACGTGGACTAACGTACAAGTACAAAAAAATTTCACAAGTTTATAAAAACAACACATCATTTAAACGATGAAAACAAAAACATTTGTTAGAGAACAATTTTATATTTATAAAAAAAAAAAAAGTGGTATTAAAGAAAATTTGGGATTTGGGTGCATAATACAAACAAACGACAATCTAAGAACAAAGCGGATTGACTCCCTAAGATGACCTCCTTCTGGGACCGGATAGTTCTCGAATGCTTCTCAACTCGACTGGTAAATAAAAAATCATGCAAGCAACCAAACTCTAGGCTTTAATCATGTTCATGCCCTAGTAAACTACTAATGAGTTCAATGCTCCTGCAACCTTGAAGTTTTTTTGCGTCATAAACCCAATTAGGTTTGGAGGTTGTTCACCTATTTTAATTCTAAAGTATCTTCTAAAAGGCTTAACTGAGTTCTGGGATGAATCAACATTTTTATTCTTCTTAGCTAGCATACATTAGCTAGAGAGTGAATCATCAGGATCTTGAGTCTGAGAGGTGCGACTTCATCAGAAATCCTGTATAAGGTTAGCTAACAACCTTTCCACAAGACCATAAGTCACGGTAAATCTAGGAGAGACACACCTTGTGTTAGCCACCTCCCACAAAAGGGATTTTATTATTGAGGATTGCATTCACTCTTCATTTGTTGTAGTGCCACCACAAGCAAAATATTGGTATGTATCGTGTTCAAAATGTCCATAAACTTTCAATATTTGGGTTTTTTATTTGTCTCCTTACCCTAAGGAAGGGTGGTACATGATCTACTCAACTTTTTAATTTTTTTTATCTATGTTATTATAGGATCCTTATTAGACCTTTCCTCATCTTGGTCCGTACCTTCTTTATTCTCTTCTTGGCAGTGTCTATTGCTAGCTTCTTTGGCCTTTGCTAGCAAGTCTAGTTCTTAGTTCATATGCCAACTGACTCGTTTGCACCTCTCAAGTACGTAAAGATGCTGGCTAACTTTGAATTACTGCCTAATGTTTAGACATTTATTCCTTTATCAAGCTTTCCAATTATGTCCTTGTACATTAGTCTATGCTTCATAAGCCTCATTATAATCTTTTGACAGGATGGCTCTATTTGCAAATGCATCTACAACTTGTTTGGTTGTGTTGTTCAATTCATTGTATATATTTGTATGCAATGAGGTGTATCGGGATGAGGATATTTTCACAGTAATTCTTTGAACCTTTCCCATGCATCACTCAATGTCTCATCATCAAATTAAGCTACTATTTCATACACTCTTGTGAGTGGAAATTACTTAGATTAACAATTTTTCAGTCATTGTGTTCCACGAGTTGATTGTTCCAGTAGGCACAATGTTTAACCAAGATTTTGTTGCATTAATAAATAGGGAAATAGACTTAATCTTATCACTTTCTTGTCAACTCTTTGAAATCGAAAGGAGTCACTTACACTGACTCCAAAAATGAATTTAAGTGTAAATGAAGATCCTCATAAGACAACACATGAAATTGCTCAATTATTTGTAACATTTAGAACATTACTAGTTTTAATTCGAACATGATATCTTACCTGATTATACATAGATTCAATTCTTTCACTACTATGAAAACATATAGTATGATCACTCTTTTTTTTCATTTGCTAGGTGGATAGCATTAGATGGGATTTAAGCTTGAGCTCTCTACTCAATTTGTCCTTGCGGGGTATTGCTTGCTCTAACTCTTTGTTCTCGTAATCTATGTCTCAATATTCTTTCCATTTTAGGATCGAACAAAAATTCCTGTCAATGTATCGTTCACACACTCTCCAACTACTACGCTATTGCGTGTTTTTTTTTTTTTTTTTTTTTTTTTTTTTTTTTTTTNAAAAATTAAATTAAATTCTCGAACAATGGTGCCAAAAATTTGATCTCTTGTGAAGAGAAAGTAGTTTAAGAATTAACAAAAATAAGTACAAGTATACACCATCACAAGTAACAAGTAATAAGTAAATTATCAATTCTACCCCTAGTTACGATGAATTCTCAATCAATTTAGAACTACAATTGAAGCATAGGTACCATCGAAGGTGAGGGAGGTGATAGACTTGAAGACAGAGGAGGGGAATGCGAGTCCCTGCAATAGAGTGGTATAACTCCATAGCGGATACGTCATAGCCTAAATAGTCATAATCAAGGCCCCTCTTCTTGCTTCATATGCAAGAAGAACCACCAAATCACAATGTACACAAAAGGCAGCATTTTATGTCTTCCAAACACAACTTGGAGTTAATTAAGAAGTTGAGTATGAGACGGCAAAAGTTGAAACACCGCTAGTCGAAGGTAATGTCAACCTCAAATGGGCATCATGAAGTATGTATCGCTCCTTAGGAGAGTGTGGGAGGATAGAAGAGTCAGTAGAACACGATTGTATGTATGTCAAGGCTTGGGTTAACCATAAAGTGACCAAAATACTATTATTGACTTTAGAGCCACCCACTTAAAAGGTAATGCAACAAGTAACTTGGTATTCCTCGGGTAATATATTGTTCTAATCTAAGAGAGGGGTGTGAATAGGTAGTCTACAATTCAAGTTTGATGAGGTAAAGTAACAAGTAGTTTAGTGTTCTTTAGGATAGGCAGTAACAAGTAGACATGTATAGAATATAGTGTCTGTTTTAAAAGTAAAAGGCTCCTCCATACCTGAGATTTACCCTATGTTGTTTCTATGAGACGCATTGAGCTGAAGCACAACTTGCAACATTGATGATTGACCTAGGTATATGTAGAACATAGAGCTAAGAGTACTCAAAAGCGTCTAGTTATGGACCCTGAGGGGTTATAACACTCCCTAGAGGAATGTAAAGGGTTTAGTGTGTGTTAGCCTAAAAATGCTAGTACATACTACAATTACATTGTTGGCTAAGTATTACTGTTAAACATTACTTAAGTACTGGTTCGTGATTGAATGTTTCGAAAAAACGGTATGGAGGCCACAAAATCATCCTCCCCATTGGAGGTTGAAGATGATGATGTGGTCGATTAAGTTGAACTAGCCACATCACCCAAACCAGGACTACCTCTCCGATTTTTTTTTTTAAACCCCTTTTTTAGTTCGGTTCTCATCAATTTCTTTTTGTTCCATAAAATAGGCTCTTTGAGGTCCTACACAAGAAAATTCGAGCATTTTTTATACTCAAGGAACGAGAATTGGAACCCTGAATGTCCATTCTATGAGAAAATCAATAATAACAAGGAAAATCCAGCTAGAATAGCTTAAATAGATAAGTTGTTGAACTTTGTGGTAGATTTTATCTCATTTTTACAAATTCCCAAGCCCACTTACATGGGACTAGTTCCATAATAATTTTTTAATTTCTATTAATAAGGCTTTAGAAGAATAATTATTTCTTATACTTCTACTCAAGCTTGAAGTATTAAAGAGGATTTTCTTCCTTTTCCTTGAATAAGAGAAATAATTATGTGGGTAGGGTGGCTAACTAAAAAAAACATATAAATTAGTAATAAAACTATTTAGTAAACTAAAATCAAATGGTCAACTATAAGTTTTAACTCTCCATATAATAATCAAGCTTGTTGCCGACCTTCAATAGAAGCTCCTTTCCTTTGAGCGAGCTCTCTCGTCCATCTCATTCCCTTAAGCTATCCTTCTTCGTCCATTTTTCCTTCTAATGTTATCAGCTATGAATCATGGTACTTCTTTCTCCTCCTCGCCACCTCTTATTTTGCTCTTTCCAATTATGACTCTTTTGTTTGTTGTTACTTTTCTTTTTTAGAATCTTTTCCTTCTATACGGTTTTTTTATTACCATTTAGGGTTGAAAAGGAATTAGTCATCCACATACGTTTTTTTTTATTGAGTTGTCAATAATTTGGGTGGCTTCCAATAAAATTGTTGGTATAATTGTTGTAGCAAATGTGTAATACTCGAGGATAATTAAGCCTCCAAAAAGGACAAAGTCTCGTTCTAATGTGTCGTACAAGATTTTAAATTAAAATAACAAAGAAATGTTGAATAAATATTGGGAAATGGATATTTTTCTAATTTTTATAAAACTTCACAACTTTTTATAGAAATAATGTCTAGGTTCTTGAGAAAGGAAAAGTGACAAAAGTAAATAAATAAATAAAAGAAGTAAAGAATATTATAATATTTAAAAAATGTTAAATTACCAAAATGCCCCTAAAGATTTAAGGAATCTGATCCTCTATCATACCTTTGTGCACATAATCTATCTTTAGTGGTTGGATCTGATTCCAACCATTGAAATTTGGAACATAGGCAGGCAAGGCTCTAATCGAAATAAATTTTCCGACCAAAAATTCAAACGTAAAATCATGATGATTCTTGACATTTCAAAGGCGGTGATTCTTCGTCTATAAATTATGAACTATGGGCAATCGTTTGGAGTAAGAAGTAAGCAATATCAAGCCTTCAATTGAGAGTTATAAGCTTTTCATTTTTGGATATTGAGTTCTCTCAGTTCAGTTTAATTAATAGCTTACCATTTCCCTCTAAATTTTATCTCACACCTTTTAAATGAGATTACCCACAAGTTTGATGATGAAAAGAAGCGCTGCAAACGTCCCAAACCTATTTTTCATTTCTTTCCGCCATTAAAGAAGCTCGAAGAAACTTGAAAAAAACACGAAATTCGAGGCTATGGAAAAATTCATTGTGTGAGACACATTCCATTTTTTTTTTTTTTTTTTTTTTTTTTTTTTTTTTTTTTTTTTTTTTTTTTTTTTTTTTTTTTTTTTTTTTTTTTTTGTTTTGCACCCTAAGAGACATTTCCAATAGAAAACCACAGAGAGTATTGGGACGGGTTTTTGGAGTTAGCTCACCGACTCCAAGAACATGCCTAACGGGAGAAATTCAGGTAATTAAGATTTCTATTAGCCATAGAAAAACAAATTAATCATATTAGATAAAATGGTCGAGGGCTAATTCATTCAAAATAAAGATGCCTAGAAGGATCATAGAAGGATCATACTCTGCATTCTGAGTTGAGTTCCGAATGAAGGTGGAAATCTAGAAATTGGCCGTGTCCATGCCAAGTTGTCCTTCCAAGTTTATTTCTCTTGTTTGAGTTGAGTATAAAGAAAAATACATTCATGATATGTAGGTCCTTAGTATTGAAACTTATCGAGTACATTTTACACTTTTTTTTCCACAACAATAAATAACAGCAAAACAAATAAACTTATCAACTTAGAAGTGATCTCATTATGGCTTCAAAGTTTTCAGGGTCATGAACTAATAAATGGCCAGCATTAGGAACCTCATGGTACCGAATCCATGGAAGTTTCTTTACTATATAATGATTAAATTCATTGGGTAGGACACGGTCTGCACTACCTTGCCATACATGAACACACCCTTCCTTGAATTGATTGGTCAATTCCATGGGACCGAACTCCCACTTTCCAAAAGCAGCCAGAACATCTCGGTGAAGAGATTCATATTCACCTTGTCGTGTTATTTCATCCTGGAATTGGTTGCAAAAGAAATGTCAGAACATACAAATATTACCGCTTTGGCAAACCAACTAGCTTAAACATATGTTCCCCTGCCTTTCAAAACACGTCTTTCAGCTAAGGATGGATGGTTAACGATAGTTTTTATGGGTGGTTTTTAGTAAATGATGCGGAGAAGACTAGTGACATTGATGTTGAGGATCGTTGGGAGAGGAGTCCCACATCGGTTAATTAAGCTATTAATCATAGGTTTATAAGTAAAGAATACATCTCCATTGGTATGAGGCCTTTTAGGAAACCAAAAGCAAAGTCACGAGAGATTATGCTCAAAGTGGATAATATCATACCATTGTGGAGAGTCGTGGTTCGTAATATGGTATCAGAGACATGCCCTTCACTTAGCCATATCAATAGAATCCTTAAATGTCGAAGAGCCTCGATGTGTGAACTTTGTTCGAGTGCTCCAAAAAAGGATCCGAAACTCGATTAAGGGGAGTTTGTTCGAGGACTCCATAGGGCTTAGGGGAGGCTTTATGGTGTACTTTGTTCGAGGGGCAGATTGTTGAGGATAGTTTGGAAGAGGAGTCCCACACTGACTAATTAAGGGGTTGATCATGAGTTCACAAGAAACATCTCCATTGGTATGACCGTTTAGGGTTTAGGGGAAACCAAAAGTAAAGCCATAAGAGCTTATGCTCAAAGTGGACAATTTAATACTATTATGGAGAGTCATAGTTCCTAATTAGGTTCATATTAGTAAGAACAACGGCTTCTTTTGAAACCAAAAGAAAAATCGCGAGAATTACATGACCGTTATTTGGAGTGTCGGTTATCTTCTTTAACAACTCTAAATCGTAATCATTGAACATGCCTTCACTCAACATTGATGGGAACCATTTCTGCTTGGTCCACCAATAGTATATCCAAGGTGTGTAATGCGCAATTCCAAATGTGAATTGGAATAATAGAGGAAGCTTCCTAAATGACTGTTTTGCTACACTCGATGGAATGGAAGGCCACCAATAATTCACGAAAGGAACTATCAGGGAAGCTCCTAGGAGTCTGTAAATTATATAACCAATTAGCTCACCCAAAAACAATAATTCATGATCATTTTAAAAACAACAAATTAAAATACCTGTGTGGAATGTATTTTAGACAGCTCCAAACCGGGTACGCTCCCAATGAACATCCGATTACGTAAAATTTGCTGCCGAGCTCTAATTTATTAGCTAATTCTTCAATGTCAAATGCTTCGGTCTTTGCGGAGCGTGATGGATATGGATCGCTCTCTCCGTAACCAGCTCGGTCGTATAATATCATGCATGCATTGAGCTCCTCCATAAGTTCCTATAACACAACATGATTGAAAACAATTTTTTTAAAAAAGAATGAAAGTGGAAGAAGAATAAGAAGAATGTCGTACTTGAGAAGGAGCTAAGTACATATGTCGGGAGTCATTATAGCCATGAGAAAGAATGATCTTGTGTTGAGCCTTTTCCTTAGGAACTCCGAATTCTCTATAGGCCAAATGTCTTCCATCATTGAGTTTTACTCTACGCGAAGTCAGTGGAGGACCATTTGGTGATCCACATATCTTTGGAGGTGGCGGTTTCAGTGCTTGATAAACCCATCCAACTAAACCGGCTGCAAAAGCTACCACTATTGGTGTAATCATTGTCTGAAAAAAAAAAAAAAAAAGTTCAAGATGGTTCAAGTCCCATATTAACTAATTAAGGAAAAGATCATGGATATACAATTAAAGGATGCTATCTCCATTGACATGGATTTATGAGAGAACCAAAAGCAAAAATATGATGAGAGCTTATGCTCAAAGTGGATAATATCATACCAATGTCGAGATTCATGGTTCTTATCAGTGGTATTAGATCCATTCTCTTGTCTTCAATTAGTCATGTTAAGAAAATCTTCAAGTGTCGAACAAGAGAGTTGTGAGTCTTGAAAGTGTAGTCACATTGACAAGGTGTCAAACAAAGAAGTTTCGAGTCGCAAAAGTATAGTCATAGTAAAGATCTATGGTACTCTACTCTAGGTAAGAAGAGTAGTCTAAATAATATCAAACAAATAGATATGACTGGTTAAGAGGAGACTCAATGTGTAATTTGTTCGAAGACTCTAGAGAAGAATGTACGTTCAATATTTTCTTCGAAAAGAGAATTATTTGAAAATCGTTCAATTTCAACATTGATTAATTAAGGAGAAGTTCATTAGTATACAAGTATGAAACACGGTCTCCATTAACATATCATAGGTTTATAACAGCGATTCATAAAAAACAACTGAAAGAAGAAAATGAATAAGATTAAAAAGGAATAAAAGGAGGGAATTGAAACGCACCTGAACGAAGTGAGGAACGTGGAAGGGCAGCGCCGATCTGTGTGGAGTGACACCAATGGTTTGGTTCCTTTATAGCCTGAATGGCATAACCCATATATCATATTCTCCATTCATTATCATTAACTGAATAGCAAATCCTATATATACTGAAAGTATATAAGCAATTAGTTATGTATTTAAGCAAACAATATTTCTTTCCTCTTAAGTAATGTTTTCGTTACTTGCGTTGGCGTTTGCCATTTATGGGAAAGGAAAATAACATTTTTTGAAATCGGATTGGTATGTGATTTGTACATATATTTCAACATGACCTTCAATTACGACCCATTGAAGATAATAATTGGAAAAGTAACGAGAACATTGAATTCAATAATAAATCATTTAAGATAAGTGTAATACTTCAAAAACAAAAACAAAGAAGAGTTGGTCAGTCATTAGACCCAAAATATAAACCGAGTTTGACATAAATACTTGGTGTCCTTGATTGTAATGTCTGACGGTCACGCAACGTCTTCGACACTAATTTCGGGCGAGCACACAGCGATCCCAATGTCGACAACCTTATTTCTTCTCGGTTCTTTATTCGGAAACCACGATTCTAACGTTCCGAGAAACCCTTCAAAATACCAAATGAATCAACCCACTCAATTTTCTTTCCAAGGCTATCGGTTTTTAGCTCTCTCAGACACACTCGAATGCAAAGATACATTCGGGAGAAAATTGTTTCAAGGGTTGGTGCAAAGTTGTGCATGGAAGAATATAAAAGATTTGTGAAAGTTTTCCATTAAAATAATAATTGTCTCGTCGGATTCACGTATATATTCCGGCGAGAATAAATGCTCCACTGTTATTTTTTGAAATAAAAATAAAATCTTAAAAATAAAGAAAATGTGAATCAATTCCTACACATTCATAATAAGATTTTCAACTAAGTTCAAGACCTAGAAAAGGCTTAAAAATGGCTAAAATATATTTCCCAATTTGAGTTTTGATAGTTCCAAGGTCCAAAAAGGAACTTTGTTGAATGCCTCTAGATAGGGAGAGTTTGAGGAAATTTGAAATCGGACAAGTTGAATTTGGGGAGAAATCAATGATTTTGGTTCAAACCAATTTCTTTAATTTGGTGGTGACTAAAGGATAGATTTTTTTTCAATAAGGAAATTGGGGGATTAGGAGACCTAGAACGTCCTAACCATTTGCACAAAACTCGTCCTAGACCCAGGGACTCAAGATTTTGTCCCTCAAATTGGAGAGTGAGGCACAAATTCGTTCCTTAAGGCCTATCTAGATAGCTCAAGGGGAAGAACAGAAAGATCCCTAGAAATACCTACACTGAGCAACCGAGGCCTCAAACCCAGCTGAGCAACATCTTTCCTTAAAAATTACTTGTAAGGTGTTTTTGGTACCACCCTACAAACTTAAATATAACTCAAAATTAAGTAAAAAGGTAAGGATTAGCCCACGAACTAAGAACTTAAACCAAATGTTTTTTTCGAGAATCCCAAGTTATAAAGTTAACCACTAAATGGCATTCCCTGAATATGAAATTTTAATGTAGGCTTAATACCATAAAATAAGGGTGTATGCAAAGTTTTACAAACTTAGGAGTATATATAAGCCCTAAACCAAACATAGGGGGAAAATGACCAAAATGCCCCAATGCCAGTATGTTCATGATTAAGATGGTCTCCAAATTACTAAAAATTTATACAAGCCCTATTTATAAGATTATGGATGACTACACTTGATTTTAAAGTCATTGGAGTATATTTAAGGCATAGATTAAGACTCGGATAGAAAAAACCAAAATATCTACTATGTCCTTATAATATTTGGATATGAAATTGTATAGGCTTATTTATGCTATTATGAATGACCATGCCTAATTTAAAAGGTATTTGATTAGGTTTAAGGTATAAACCAATATTAGAGTAGAAAATAAAATAAAAAATAAAAAAAACCCAATGATCCTTGTATGAAAATTCATAGTTGTGACGAATTCCAAACGACATTATATTTTTCATGACACTCATTCATTATGGATTTATAATGTTTCTCTAGGGTTAAGAACTAAATAAGTAGGCTAGTTCCTAAAAATGCACAACCCGTACCACTCTATTCAAACCTATCTTATCCTAGGTCACCCTAAATGTAGTAACAACAAAAAAAAAATAAAAAAAAATAAAAAAAATAATAATAATAATAATAAAAATTAGAAAACAAAATAGGAAAATGAAAATTTTGTTTCATATTACTTAAAAGCTAAGAGGTTGGTCTCTACTATAAAAGGAATGTCCTCACTTCATTTAGAGCTAATTCACATGGTAAAATATCAATCTATCATTGTGGAACTCCTTAGGTTGAATTAAATTTCATATAGAAGCGGGCATCAAAGGGTCTAGTAGCTTTGGCCTAAGCCAACCAAGTAAGTAGCCCTACCATCGAATTGGTTATAATTGTATGCTGAATGATGACATGTGCCCGTGGCTTCACATGTGTCATATACTCATATATGCAAACTATTATGATATGATGTGTATCTGAATATTATGTTGTATGTGATGAATTGATATGGCTATGATGTAATATGTTCGAAGACATGCTCAAGTTATGTTATGTGACTGTTATGATATATGATATGATATGATTGACATGAATGATATATGATAGGATTGACATGCAAAATGACGAATTAGCATGAGATACAACTCTGATATACGCTTGGAAGATACGATAAAAATGATATAATAAATGATAAGATATGAAAGAAAACGCAAGAGAGGTTGTGATACATGATAATGAAAAAGAAAAAATGTTGGGATCTCATGCATTGTTGTGTGTTCATGCATCGGAGGATACCCCTTACTCTATTACGATAGTACGGACGCATATGTTATGAGGCAGGGAAATGATCATTATGTTTCATGTATAGTAAATTAAATACACATCCAATTGCTGGCTTATGATAGCCGTCGTAGGAAAATAGGTTGATATGATAGGTCTCATTCATGATTTGTATGTGCTTGCAATTAACCCCAATAGGGGTCGCTTACTGAGTATTTCTTAAAAGCTCAAGTCATGTGTTACTCTTATTTTCAGGTAAAACCAAGACTCCTCTATACGGTTGATGGTGGCATTGCAACCTAGGAGACCGTGACACATGCATATGGTATTTGTACTTATTTTCTTAGACTTAGGTTAGAATAGTCTGCTTTAATTTTAACGCTTATTCATTTCATTTAGTATTTCGTTGTGATGTTTTAAAAATGTTTTTGAATGCATAAGTCCATGACACTGTTTTAAGATGAAGTTTATGTTTTATTATAAAGTTTAAACGCTTATTTCTGCACAAAATGATTACATTATTGTTGGGATTTATGCCCTCAAGCTTCGTAATTAATTATTTAGTTCTTAACAATAATCTATATTATTGTATTTGTAATTTAATTGTTAACCATGGTATGAAAATCGAAGGTTATTAATGTAATCTTGAACAGTATGTGGTTGACATACAAGAGGATCGTGTTTAAGTAATAACCTAAAGTCTATAGTATATGGATAAGGTGGGGTGTCTTATCCTAGTAACACTATTGATACGGCCCACTTTGTAATCGTTACAAATGATTTGATTCAAATCATTCATGTGTAGACATGCAAGTGGGGGTATCCTATACAATGAGCTTGTATAAGACTGAATCAAGAAATATTTAATCTCTCTTTATAAATCTGTTAATTAAGAAGATTAATATTTCACATGATGATCATATGCGACTCGATCTTAATCCAGTTATGAACTCCTTTACTGTGAAGGTTTGTCCTTTAATTTACATGGGTGAGAATGACTCTTTTATCTGATTCAATATGCTACTATTTTGGGGACTTAAACCAAATAGGGAGTTGGGAACATAATATCATGAGATGAAATTCACTCCTTCAAGGAAAGTAGATGAGTTGTTCTCTTAAATACGGATTTCGGCATTTGACAATGGGGCCCCACACTCTCATTGGCCCGAGAGGGACTTGGTTTATGATTA
Source organism: Cucurbita maxima (assembly GCF_002738345.1). Classification (NCBI taxonomy): domain Eukaryota; kingdom Viridiplantae; phylum Streptophyta; class Magnoliopsida; order Cucurbitales; family Cucurbitaceae; genus Cucurbita; species Cucurbita maxima. Next base: position 1,080,081 of record NW_019272055.1, read on the forward strand.
GATCATAGACAAATTGTTCATTAGAGAATCAGTGGTACTTAAGATGAAAGATGTAATTACAAGGGTAAAACGAACTTTTGACCTAGCTGTAATTATGAACAACTCGTGAAGGATCGACTAGCTTGTAATGGTTTATCAATGAACATAACTTGTCTTACAGTGCATAAGAGTGCAACTCTAGGTCTATAGTGGAGTGACCTATAGTTAATGAATGAAAATTGATTAATTAAAGAATTTAATTAATTAATTTTATATCATTGGAGCTTATAATCTGTAGGTTCATAAGGTCGCTTTGCTAATTCATAGTAACACTAAAAAGTTCAATTTATTTGAAAGAAAATTGGAAGGGTTCAAATTGATATTTAATATATTTGATATATTAAATATAAAAAATAAAATAAATTTAATTTGAAATATCAAATTAATATTTAATATTATATATATATATATATATATATATATATATATATATATATATATATAGTTATTTATTTATTGTATTTGAAACGTAGATACATTAAATAAAAATATATTTGAAATTTGAATGTAGATTCAAATTAATTTAATATATATTAGGATATCTTGTAATATTTAAATATGATTTGTATAAGGTATTATATTCTAATATATTAAATATGCAAATGTATTATTTGGTAAATATTCTCCAAGAGTCCCAATAAATAAGACCCTCGGGTTGAATCAAAATATATATCTCTCCCACTTTCTCTGGAGAATGAAATTACGTCTCCAGGAAATTCTCCAAACTATTCTCCTCCAATCGTTTAGGATTTTCATTCAAGAGGCTCCCACAAGCCTTGAACTTGTGTTCGAGTCGTAGCAAGGAAGATCTCGTGGAATGTTGTTTGCATGGTTGAAAATCTTTAAGGACTTGAAAGCTAGGGTTTCTTCAAAGATAGAGTTTTTACTCTCGTATTTATTACTTTTGTTTTAATTCATAATAAAAATCAAAACGGTTCTCAATGTTTTGCTACGTGGATGAAGAGTTCATTCCCTTCCGTTATGATGACTATAGCCCCACTAGGTAAATAGAAATCTAGGGTCCTAACACTAGACCCCTGGATATACGGTACAACATGATCATATATTTTTCCTCACCAAGGTAAGGTATCTTACGTAACCATCTTAAAAATAAATTATCATAATAATTAAAAAAAATGGTAACTTATCCTACCTTTCACATCTCCTTTCCTCCTTCCCAACCCGAGCACCTCCCTACAATACAATAATAGAACGATGAACAATTATTTAGTTTTGGATTAGAGATTAAATGAAAAGAATTTTGTATGAGAATGACTAAAGGTAACGGTGAAAAGAAAACAAAGGGAGATAAACGGGAAGATTGTGTCTGTAGTTAAAAGAAAGGAAAAAAAAAAAAAAAAAAGGAAATACACAATAAGAGAAAAGAAAATACATGGAAAATGTAAAAAAGGTATTAATCGGTTTGTATGAAAATAATAATATAACAAACATATATAAACATTTCAAGATTTAACTCATCCAAAGACTCTATCGTTTGCATGAAGTATAACACATGGACCAATGTAAATTAAAGAAACAATTTTGTAAAAGTTCGAACTTGAAATTGATGTCATGGCTCACATAGATTGATTTGGATTTCAATGGACCGAATCGAACTTTTATTAAGGATAAATTCGTGACAACAACGTAAGCTAATCAGGTAAGTGATCTTACCATCGACATGCTTATATGTGATGATGACACGTGCTTTGTAGTTTCACACGTGTATAGAGACTGTTATGGTATGATAAATTGATAGAAAAACATTATGTTCATGATAGACTGATAAACCGATACAATAAGATTATGTATAGAAAACATTATGATTATGATAAATTGATAAAACGATACGATACGGTTATGTATAGAAAATGTTATGGTTATGATAGATTGATAATACGATACGGTAAGGTCTGGTATTGCAAAGGATTTGATTGTGATGAACTGATGAAACGATATAGTTAGGATAAGTTTAGGAAACGATATGACTAAGGTACGTTCAGATATGACTATGATATGTATAAGAACGTTAAGACTATGATAAGTTAGAGATAGATATGACCACGAAGTGTTTACGAAATGATATGATTATGATATGTCATGGGAATGACGATATATATAAATATAGTAAAATGATATGAGGATGATATGATATAGTTTATCGTACCTAATATGTGATTATTGGTATGGTTATGATATGACATAATGTGAACCGATATGTTAGGAATATGTTATGTGATGTTATGATATACGATATGATATGATACGTGCATGTTGAGAATTGTTATCTCAGGAAGTATGAAAATGTTTTGTTATGATATATGTGCGACATAAATGATATGATATGATTGACATACAAAACGACAAACTAGCATGAAATACAACCCCGACGTATACATGAAAGATATGATAAATGATATGATAAACGATATCAGAAATGATATGAAAGATGATATAATATGTACGAAACGACAGTGGTATTGTATTAATGATAATGAAAACGGACGGTACGTTACGAGGCAGGAAAATGATCATTATGATTACCATAATGCTGCGATGACCAAGAAGGAAAATTATCATTATGTTTATCATAATGTTGCGATGGTTAGACACGAAAAGGATTATTATGTTTAACATAATGTTGTCATGATGACTGCTACTTCTAATCGGTATCCAACATGGAGAGCTACCAGAGAATGCTCGCCCAACAAGAAAAGGGGGCCCAAGAGGTATGCGAACTAACTAATGGGTCCATACTTGCACGTGTGGGCCGTGTGTAGGAAATTAATTACACATCTAATTTTCCCATTAAGATAGCTGCAGCAAGAAAATAGAATAGTATGATAGGTCACATTCAATAGTGGGATCAAATATAGAATATTATGATAGGTCACATTCAATAGTGGGATCAAATATTTCTTATACTTAAGTCACGTGCTACTTCTATTTCAGGTAAATGCAAGACATTCTTGTACGACTGACAATGACATCACAATTCAAGACCATAACACATGCATAGGGTAGTCGCATTTATTTTTCTTAGACGTAGGCTAGAATATGATGTTTTTAATTTAATCGTTCATTTATTTTATTTCTTCCTTTGTTGTGTAATTTTAAAGATGTTTTCAAACACGAAAGTCCGTGGTTGTATTGTTAAATAAAGTTATATTTTATGAAAGTTTAAATAAGATAATTCTACATTCAATAGTCATGATATGTTTCCGGTAGCGACCTTCGGTTAGGTAGAAAATTGGTATCCCAGCATCCACTATTGAGTTTTATACTCACTCTCTTTTTTACATGTTTTCATGGAATGACTAGATGATGGTCGAGGATGGGAGCAAATGTAGAGCAGGTTCCATAGAAAGAGCTAAACATAGGGTCGAAAGCTTCCACCATTTTGTCTCCGTTTTTGTCTGGATTGTTTTGTGTTCTAACTCCCTTATGTATTTAAACTTATAATTGTAAAAATATACGTGGGATGTTATATTTTTCAAAATCTTACGAGCTATTTTTAAATTGAGATTAGTAGATAGCTACAGGCTTTTTTTATTAGGGATTTTACTCAATAGGAAGTGAAGTTTCTTCGATCCTCTAATTTGTTCGGTTTAAGGGTCAAATACCCTATGAGCTGAGCTGAAAACCGTATGAATGAAGGAGAGAACAAAGACATTAACTATTTTCTTAAGGAAAAAAACAAAGCTAATATGGTCGACTCACTTAAACTAGCCCACGTGAACCACGATTTACGGTCTCACTTAGTTGAATTACTCGATACTATAAAATTGACCATTACATACGTGTTTATCAAACCAAGTCACTAAAATTTATCTAAGCATGTAATGATGGAAATGGACATTTCAAAATTTTCTTTCGAATAAATTTAACTTTTAGTGTTATCACGATAGTATAAGCACCAATGACATAAAATTAATTTGCTAACTCTTTAATTAATCAATTTTTATTCATAACCGTAAGTCATACCATTATAAACCAAATTTTATGTAGTGTAGGACAAGCATGTCTGTAGATATAATCACTACATATAGTTGTTTCTTCATGAGTTGTTTATAATGATAATTTTGTTTTACTCCTATAATTTTATCATTCTTATTAAGTGTCATTAATTCCTTAACGAAAAATTTCTTTATATAATTTAATTATAAACTAAGTTTCTTAGAAAAGTGCCATTATCAACACTTGTCACACTCCAAATTTTTAGACTTCAAATCATGGATCGTGATGTGGACTGGACTTATGGATAAGTACAATAAATTTTCACAAATTTAAAAACCAACCCATCATTTAAACGATGAGATCAAAAACATTTGTTAAAGAACAGTTTTATATTTGAAAAAAAAAAATATTGGTGTAAAAGAAAATTGGGAATTTGGGTGACAATCTAAGTACAAAGTGGATTGACGCCTTAAGATGACCCTCCTCTGTGACCACATAGTTCTCTAACGCTTCTCAACTCGACTAGTAAATAAAAAATCACTTGAAAACGAAAGGTAATATCTAGAGAGTATAAAAATATTGAGCAAGCAACCTACCTATAGGCTTAAATCACATTCATGCCCTAGTAAGCTACTAATGAGTTCAATTTGGCTAGAATGTTCAAACCAAAGTTATGCATCTATCTAAGCTTCTGGAACCTTGAAGTTCTTGAGGTGGTTTTCATGCGTCATAAACCCAATTAGGTTTGGAGGTTGTTCACCTATTTTAATATCGAAGTATCTCTTAAAAGGCTTAATGAATTTTGTGGTGAATCAGCATTTTTATTCTTCTTAGCTAGCATACATGGACTAGAGAGTGAATCATCAATATCTTGAGTCTGAAAGGTTCGACTTCATCAGAAATCCTGAATATCATTTGTACGAAATCCTAAATATCATTTGTATAAGGTAAGCTGACAACCTTTCCACAGGACCATAAGTCACGATGAATCTAGGAGAGCGACACTTTGTGTTAGCCAACTCCCTCCAAGGGATTTTATTATTGAGGATCGCAGTACACTCTTCGTTCATGACTACAACTTTGAACTCTTCAAATTTCTTTATTTTCGTCGTGATATCCTTCGAAAACTGATATAATTGGGCATCTGTTGGAGTGCCTCCACAAGCATAATATTGCAATGTATCTCCTTCAAAATGAACATTAACTTTCAATATTGGGTTTTTATTTTTCTCTTTACCCTTGGTGGGAAAGGTGGTACATGATCTACTCACCTTTTTTAATTTTTTTTCTCTATGTTATTATAGGATCCTTATTAGACCTTTCCTCATCTTGGTCCGTACCTTCTTTATTCTCTTCTTGGCAGTGTCTATTGCTAGCTTCTTTGGCTTTTGCTAGCAAGTCTAGTTCTTAGTTCATATGCCAACTGACCCGTTTGCACCTCCCAAGTACGTAAAGATGCTTGCTGACTTTGAATTACTACCTAATGTTTAGACATTTATTCCTTTATCAAGCTTTCCAATGATGTCTCTGTACATTAGTGTACATTAGTCTATGCTTCATAAGCCTCATTATAAGCTTTTGACAGGATGACTCGATTTGCAAATGCATCTCCAACTTGTTTGGTTGCGACATTTGTATGCAATGAGGCGTATTAGGATGAGGATATTTTCTCAGTAATTCCTTGAACTTTTCACACGCCTCACTCAATATCTCATCATTATATTGTTGGAAGGCTACTATTTCATATATGAATTTGACATTCTTATGAATTTAACATTCTCCCACGAGTTTGATTGTTCCAATAGGCACAATGTTTAACCAAGATTTTGTTGCATTAATAAATAGGGAAATAGACTTAATCTTTAAGGAGTCACTTACATCCAAAAATGAATTTAAGTGTAAACGAGGATCCTCATAAGATAACACATGAAATGCTTGTAACATTTAGAACATTACCAGTTTTAATTCAAACATGGTATCTTGCCGAATTATACATAGATTCAATTCTTTCCCTACTGTGAAAACATAGATTATAATAATAATAATAATAATTAAAAAAATAAAAAAAATTATAATAATAATTAAAAAAAATGGTAACTCCTACCTTCACATCTCCTTCCCTATAATCGCACAATGATCAACAATTCTGCTCTAGAAAGAAAACAAAAATTAATAAAATAAAATAATTCTTTAAAGAAAAAAATGAATTAGAAATTAAATCAAAAGAATTTTATATGAGCTTCAACTAAAAGTTAAAAAGGAAACAAAAAAAATAATAATAAAAAGGGGAAGATTGAGACGGTAATTAAAAGAAAGAAAAAAAAATAGAAATACACCATAAGAGAAAAGAAAATATATGGAAAAGGTAAAAAAAAAAAAAAAAAAAAAAAAAATTAAATGGTTTGTATGACAATAATGCTATAACACACCCAAATAAACATTTCAAATCTTAACTCATTGAAAGACTCTATCGTTCCAATGAAGTATAACACATGGATTAATGTAAATTAAAGAAATAATTTTGTAAAAGTTTGAACTTGAAACTGATGTCATTTGTTCACATAGGTTGACTTGGATTTCAATGGACATAATCGAACTTTTATTAAGGAATTCGTGACAACAACGTAAGTTAATTAGGTAAGTGATCTTACCATCGACATGCTTATATTTGATGCTGACACGTGCTTTGTGGTTCCGCACATGTCATAAATTTGATATGTGTGAATTGTTTATGAATCGATATGACTATGATATATTATGTATGTATTATGATATGTGAATGATATGATCACTTTTACGTTATAATGTGTTCAATGATATGTTTGATATAGGATACGAGAAGGATACGATAAACGTAATATAATGATATGACTAAAATATGATTGATATAACGATATGATTTCTGTTATGTATAAAAAAAATATGATTACGATAGATTAATAGAACGATATGGTTAGAATACGTTCTTGTACCAGTATGACTAGAACACGTTCTTTTAATAGTCACTTTTGCTACATTTTATTTTTCAGGTGGACAGTAATAGCTGGTCATGGTAGGATTATGTTGGGTCGTGCGACTATGGAGGGGACTCATTCACCCAATCTTGTAGTTTTTTTTGCATATAGCTTTTGAAAACCACATAATTTGTAAATGAACTTTGTAGTTAAAGTCCTACATGTGCACATGTATATTTAAGTTGTTTTGTTTTAATGTATTTACTTTTAATGTGTTTTATTTTTTTATTAAAAGATAAAATTTTCCCATCTTTTAACCCTTTTGTAATTATATTGGTCGTGATTGAATGTTTCGAAAAAATGGGTCATTACAACCGTCCACACTACAATGCACAAGGTTCATCCTTTCCTCTTCTTTGTAGATACCTTGACAGCTTTTTGAGTGGTATGGAGGTCACAAAATTATCATTTCCATGGTGAGTGGTTTAAGATGATAATGTGGCTAGTTCAATTAAACCAGGCACATCACTCAAACTAGATCACCTTAATGAATTTAACTCATCTTTAGATGGGTTCTCATCAATTTCTTTTTTGCTCCATAAAATAGGCTCTATGAGGTCGAGCAAAAGAAAATTCTAGCATTTTGAATGTCCAAGTACGAGAATTGAAACCTGCCTTCAATGAGAAAATCAATAATAACAAGGAAGTTTCACCTGGGATAGCTTAAATAGATAGGTTGTAGAACTTTGTGGTGAATTTTTGCTCCTTTTTAAATAGATAAGTTGTCATGATGACTGCTACTTCTAATCGGTATCCAACATGGAGAGCTACCAGAGAATGCTCGCCCAACAAGAAAAGGGGGCCCAAGAGGTATGCGAACTAACTAATGGGTCCATACTTGCACGTGTGGGCCGTGTGTAGGAAATTAATTACACATCTAATTTTCCCATTAAGATAGCTGCAGCAAGAAAATAGAATAGTATGATAGGTCACATTCAATAGTGGGATCAAATATAGAATATTATGATAGGTCACATTCAATAGTGGGATCAAATATTTCTTATACTTAAGTCACGTGCTACTTCTATTTCAGGTAAATGCAAGACATTTTTGTACGACTGACAATGGCATCACAATTCAAGACCATAACACATGCATAGGGTAGTCGCATTTATTTTTCTTAGACGTAGGCTAGAATATGATGTTTTTAATTTAATCGTTCATTTATTTTATTTCTTCCTTTGTTGTGTAATTTTAAAGATGTTTTCAAACACGAAAGTCCGTGGTTGTATTGTTAAATAAAGTTATATTTTATGAAAGTTTAAATAAGATAATTCTACATTCAATAGTCATGATATGTTTCCGGTAGCGACCTTCGGTTAAGTAGAAAATTGGTATCCCAACATCCACTATTGAGTTTTATACTCACTCTCTTTTTTACATGTTTTCATGGAATGACTAGATGTTGGTCGAGGATGGGAGCAAATGTAGAGCAGGTTCCATAGAAAGAGCTAAACATAGGGTCGAAAGCTTCCACCATTTTGTGTCCGTTTTTGTCTGGATTGTTTTGTGTTCTAACTCCCTTATGTATTTAAACTTATAATTGTAAAAATATACGTGGGATGTTATATTTTTCAAAATCTTACGAGCTATTTTTAAATTGAGATTAGTAGATAGCTACAGGCTTTTTTTATTAGGGATTTTACTCAATAGGAAGTGAAGTTTCTTCGATCCTCTAATTTGTTCGGTTTAAGGGTCAAATACCCTATGAGCTGAGCTGAAAACCGTATGAATGAAGGAGAGAACAAAGACATTAACTATTTTCTTAAGGAAAAAAACAAAGCTAATATGGTCGACTCACTTAAACTAGCCCACGTGAACCACGATTTACGGTCTCACTTGGTTGAATTACTCGATACTATAAAATTGACCATTACATACGTGTTTATCAAACCAAGTCACTAAGATTTATCTAAGCATGTAATGATGGAAATGGACATTTCAAAATTTTCTTTCGAATAAATTTAACTTTTAGTGTTATCACGATAGTATAAGCACCAATGACATAAAATTAATTTGCTAACTCTTTAATTAATCAATTTTTATTCATAATGGTAAGTCATACCATTATAGACCTAGAGTTAAAATTTTATGTAGTGTAGGACAAGCATGTCCGTAGATATAATCACTACATATAGTCGTTTCTTCATGAGTTGTTTATAGTGATAATTTTGTTTTATTCCTATAATTTTATCATTCTTATTAAGTGTCGTTAATTCCTTAACGAAAAATTTCTTTATATGATCTAACTATAAACTAAGTTTCTTAGAAAAGTAAGAGGGTGAGGCTCTAATGCTAGTCCCATTATCAACACTTGTCACACTCCAAATTTTTAGACTTCAAATCATGGATCGTGATGTGGACTTCAAATCACGGATAAGTACAATAAATTTTCACAAATTTAAAAACCAACACATCATTTAAACGATGAGATCAAAAACATTTGTTAAAGAACAGTTTTATATTTGAAAAAAAAAATATTGGTGTAAAAGAAAATTGGGGATTTGGGTGCGTAATACAAACAAACGACAATCTAAGTACAAAGTGGAAGGACGCCTTAAGATGACCCTCCTCTGCGACCACATAGTCCTCGAACGCTTCTCAATTCGACTAGTAAATAAAAAATCACTTGAAAACGAAAGGTAATATCTAGTTAGTATAAAAATATTGAGCAAGCAACCTACCTGTAGGCTTAAATCCGTTCAAATTTCTTTATTTTCGTCGTGATATCCTTCGAGAACTGATATAATTGGGCATCTGTTGGAGTGCCTCCACAAGCATAATATTGCAATGTATCTCCTTCAAAATGAACATTAACTTTCAATATTGGGTTTTTATTTTTCTCTTTACCCTTTGTGGGAAAGGTTGTACATGATCTACTCACGTTTTTTAATTTTTTTTCTATCTATGTTATTATAGGATCCTTATTAGACCTTTCCTCATCTTGGTCCGTACCTTCTTTATTCTCTTCTTGGCAGTGTCTATTGCTAGCTTCTTTGGCCTTTGCTAGCAAGTCTAGTTCTTAGTTCATATGCCAACTGACCCGTTTGCACCTCTCAAGTACGTAAAGATGCTTGCTAACTTTGAATTACTGCCTAATGTTTAGACATTTATTCCTTTATCAAGCTTTCCAATTATGTCCTTGTACATTAGTCTATGCTTCATAAGCCTCATTATAATCTTTTGACAGGATGGCTCTATTTGCAAATGCATCTACAACTTGTTTGGTTGTGTTGTTCAATTCATTGTATATATTTGTATGCAATGAGGTGTATCGGGATGAGGATATTTTCACAGTAATTCTTTGAACCTTTCCCATGCATCACTCAATGTCTCATCATCAAATTAAGCTACTATTTCATACACTCTTGTGAGTGGAAATTACTTAGATTAACAATTTCTCAGTCATGTGTTCCACGAGTTGATTGTTCCAGTAGGCACAATGTTTAACCAAGATTTTGTTGCATTAATAAATAGGGAAATAGACTTAATCTTTAAGGAATCACTTACACCCAAAAATGAACTTACATCCAAAAATGAATTTAAGTGTAAATGAGGATCCTCATAAGATAACACATGAAATGCTTGTAACATTTAGAACATTACTAGTTTTAATTCGAACATGGTATCTTGCCGAATTATACATAGATTCAATTATTTTGCTACTGTGAAAAACATAGATTATAATAATAAAATAATAATAATTAAAAAAATGGTAACTGATCCTACCTTCACATCTCCTTCCCTATAATCGCACAATGACCAACAATTCTTCTCTAGAAAGAAAAAAATAATAATAATAATAATAAAATTAATAATTCTTAAAAAAAAAAAATGGATTAGAAATTAAATGAAAAGAATTTTATACGAGCTACAACTAAAAGTTAAAAAGGAAACAAAAAAATAATAATAAAAAGGGGAAGATTGAGACGGTAATTAAACGAAAGAAAGAAAAAAATAGAAATACACCATAAGAGAAAAGAAAATATATGGAAAAGGTAAAAAAAAAAAAAAAAGGAATTAAATGGTTTGTATGACAATAATGCTATAACACACCCAAATAAACATTTCAAATCTTAACTCATTGAAAGACTCTATGGTTCCAATGAAGTATATCACATAGATTAATGTAAATTAAAGAAATAATTTTGTAAAAGTTTGAACTTGAAACTGATGTCATTTGTTCATATAAGTTGACTTGGATTTCAATGGACATAATCAAACTTTTATTAAGGAATTCGTGACAACAACGTAAGTTAATCAGGTAAGTGATCTTACCATCGACATGCTTATATTTGATGCTGACACGTGCTTTGTGGTTCCGCACATGTCATAAATTTGATATGTGTGAATTGTTTATGAATCGATATGACTATGATATGTTATGTATGTATTATGATATGTGAATGATATGATAACTTTTACGTTATAATGTGTTCAATGGTATGTTAGATATAGGATACGAGAAGGATGCGATAAACGTAATATAATGATATGACTCAAATATGATTGATATAACGATATGATTTCTGTTATGTATAAAAAAAAATATGATTACGATAGATTAATAGAACGATATGGTTAGAATACGTTCTTGTACCAGTATGACTAGGACACGTTCTTTTAATAGTCACTTTTGCTACATTTTATTTTTCAGGTGGACAGTAATAACTGGTCATGATAGGATTATGTTGGGTCGTGCGACTATGGAGGGGACTCATTCACCCAATCTTGTAGTTTTTTTTTGCATATAGCTTTTGAAAACCACATAATTTGTAAATGAACTTTGTAGTTAAAGTCCTACATGTGCACATGTATATTTAAGTTGTTTTGTTTTAATGTATTTACTTTTAATGTGTTTTATTTTTTTATTAAAAGATAAAATTTTCCCATCTTTTAACCCTTTTGTAATTATATTGGTCGTGATTGAATGTTTCGAAAAAATGGGTCATTACAACCGTCCACACTACAATACACAAGGTTCATCCTTTCCTCTTCTTTGTAGATACCTTGACAACTTTTTGAGTGGTATGGAGGTCACAAAATTATCATTTCCATGGTGAGTGGTTTAAGATGATAACGTGGCTAGTTCAATTAAACCAGGCACATCACTCAAACTAGATCACCTTAGTGAATTTAACTCATCTTTAGATGGGTTCTCATCAATTTCTTTTTTGCTCCATAAAATAGGCTCTATGAGGTCGAGCAAAAGAAAGTTCTAGCATTTTGAATGTCCAAGTACGAGAATTGAAACCTGCCTTCAATGAGAATATCAATAATAACAAGGAAGTTTCACCTGGGATAGCTTAAATAGATAGGTTGTAGAACTTTGTGGTGAATTTTTGCTCCTTTTTACAAAGTCTCAAGCTCACTTCTTCGGTTATCGAAAGTGATTACTTCCATAATAATTTTGTAACTTCTATTAACAAGACTCTAGAAGAAGGATTATTCTTTAACTTTCAATTATCTCCAAGTATCGTTACAATAGAACTAGAGTATTAGAGAGGATTTCTTTCCTCGTCCTATTTTTTGAATAATAAAAATAACTATGCAGGTAAAGTCACCAACTAAACAAACGTGTAGATTACTAATAACAACACTTTAATAAACTAAAACCACACCGTGCATTAACTACATAAAACTCTCTCATCTCCCCTGTTTTCGCTCTCCATGCACACTGATTTACACAAAAGAATAAACATTTTAATCATACAAAATTAGTAGAATAAGAAAAGAGAGTAAGGATCAGAGAATAATCACTTATAAAGCTCCCTCATTTGAGCTCTCTCATCTCTATTATTGTCTTAAGCTATCTTTCTTCGTCCATTCTTCCTTCTACGGTCATTATCTACTGAATTAGGGTGCTTCTTTTTCTTCCTCTCTAATTTCTAGCTACGACCGCCGCACCTCACCTCAGGTATTTCTTTCTTTCCATTTAGGGTTGAAAAAGAATTAGTCATCCACCTAAGCACCTTTTCTATTAGGTTGTGTGGTGCTTATTCGAATTTAAAATTGTTAGAGCAAATATGTAACACCGGAGGATAATAAGGTCTCCAAAAAGGACAAATATAGTTCTAATGAGTTGTACCAGGTTTTAAATGAAAATAATAAAGAAATGTTGGAAAATATGGGGAAATGGATAATTTTCTAATTTTTATAGAACTTGTCAGATATTTAATTTATTATAAAGAAAGAATCTCAAGAGGGAAAAGTGACAAATAAATAAATAATAATATTAAATGGCAAATTATCAAACTACCCCTAAAGATTCAAGGAATTACGATTGATCCCCTGTCGTATCTTTATAATCTATCGTACCTTGAAATCTATTAGTTGGATCTGATTTCAATATTTGAAATTTTCATAGGTCAACAAGACCGTAATCGAAGTAAATTTTCTAATGAAAAATCTTTAAGGATCAAACATAAAATTATGATGGTTCTGGAAATTTCAAAGGCGGTGATCCTTCGTCTATAAATTATGAACTATGGGCAATCGTTTTGAGCAAAAAGCAAGCAATATCAAGCATTCAATGGAGAGTTATAAGCTTTTCATTTCTGGATATTGAGTTATGAGTTCAATTCAATTCGAGAGCTATAGCTCACCATTTCCCTCCAAATTTTATCCCACCCCTTTTAAATAAGATTACTCACAAGTTCGATGATTAGAAGAAGTGTGGCAAACATCTCAAACCTGTTTTTCATTTCTTTCTGTTATTAAAGAAGCTCGAAGAAACTAGAAAAAAACTAAATTCGAGTCTATGGGAAAATTCATCATGTGAGACTCATTCCAATCGATTTTTGCACCCCAAGGGAAAACCACGAAGAAGATTGGCCCCAAGAACATGCCTAACAAGAGAAATTCAGTATCAAGTAAGTTTTGGGATAAACACAAACTCTTGTTTGTCGCAATTATATTCAAAATTAAGATTTCTATTAGTTATAGAAAAACAACTTAATCATATAAAATAAAAGGGTTGAGGGCTAATTCATTCGAAATAAAGCTGCCCAGAAGGATCAAACTCTGAATTCTGAGTTGAGTTCCGGAACGAAGGTGGAGATCTAGAAATTGCCGTGTCCATGCCAAGTCATCCTTCCAAGTTTATTCCTCTAGTTTGAGATTAATATAAAGAGAAATACATTCATAATACGTAGGTCCTTAGTATTGAAACTTAACGGGTACATTTTACACTTCTTTGCCACAACAATAAATGACAGCAAAACAAATAAACTTATCAACTTAGAAGTGACCTCATTGTGGCTTCAAAGTTTTCATGGTTATTGAACTAATAAATGGCCTAGGAACCTCATGATACAGAACCCATGTCAGTTTTTAAATTCATTGGGAAGGACACGGTCACACTACCTTGCCATACATGAACACACCCTTCCTTGAATTGAGCGGTCAATTCCATGGGACCGAACTCCCACTTTCCAAAAGCAGCCAGAACATCTCGGTGAAGAGATTCATATTCACCTTGTCATGTTATTTCATCCTGGAATTGGTTGCAAAAGAAATGTCAGAACATACAAATATTACGGCTTTGGTAAACCAACTAGCTTAAACATATGTTCCCTTGCCTTTCAAAATACGCCTTTTCGCTAATGATAGATGGTTAATGATGGCTTTTATGGGTAGTTTTTAGTAAATGATGCGGAGAAGGCTAGCGACATTGATGTTGAGGATTGTTAAGAGAGGAGTCCCATGTCGGGTAATTAAGCTGTTGATCATGGGTTTATAAGTAAAAAATATATCTTCATAGGTATGAGACATTTTATGGAAACCAAAAATAAACCCATGAGAGATTATGCTCTAAGTGGATAATACCATACTATTACGGAGAGTCGTGGTTCGTAACATGGTATCAGGGACATGCCCATCAGTTAGCCATATCAATAGAATACTTAAATGTTGAACAAAGAATTTGTGGGCCTTCGATAGTGTAGTCAAGAGTGACTAAAGTGTCCAACAAAGAGTGTACTTTATTCGAAACTCGATTAAGGGGAGGTTGTTCGAGGACTCCATAGGGCTCAAGGGAGGCTTTATGGTGTACATTGTTTGAGGGGCGGATTGTTGAGGACCGTTTGGGTGTGGAGTCCCACATATGCTAATTAAGGGGTTGATCATGAGTTTACAAGTAACATCTCCATTGTTATGATCATTTAGGGTTTAGGGTTTAAGGTTTTGGGAAACCAAAAGCAAAGTCATGAGAGCTATGCTCAAAGTGAATAATAATATAATATCATTATGGAGAGTCGTAGTTCCTAGTTAGGTTCATATTAATAAGAACAACGGCTTCTTTTGAAATCAAAAGCAAAATCTCGAGAATTATCGGACCGTTATCGTGTCCATTATCTTGTTAACAACTCTAAGTTGTAATCAATGAACATGCCTTCACTCAACATTGATGGGAACTATTTCTGCTTGGTCCACCAATAGTATATCCAAGGTGTGTAATGCACAATTCCAAAGGTGAACTGAAATAATAGAGAAAGCTTCCTAAATGACTGTTTTGCTAAACTCGATGGAATGGAAGGCCACCAATAATTCACAAAAGGAACTATCAGGGAAGCTCCTAGGAGTCTGTAAATTATATAACCAATTAGCTCACCCAAAAACAATAATTCATAATCATTTTGAAAACAACAAATTAAAATACGTGTGTGGAATGTATTTTAGATAGCTTCAAATCGGGTACACTCCCAATGAACAAGTAAAATTTGCTCCCAAGCTCCAATTTATCGGCTAATTCTTTGATGTCAAATGCTTCCGTCTTTGTCGAGCGTGATGGATATGGATCACTCTCTCCGTAACCAGCTCTGTCATGTAACATTATGCATGCGTTGTGCTTCTCCATAAGTTCTTATAACAGATTGAATACAATTTTTTAAAAAAAGAATGAAAGTTGAAGAAGATGAAGAACAATGTGGTACTTGAGAAGTAGGTAAGTGCATATGTCGGGAGTCATTATAGCCATGAGAAAGAACGATCTTGTATTTGCGCCTTTTCCTCGGGAACTCCAAATTCTTGGTAGGCCAAATGTCTTCCATCATCGAGTTTCACTCTACAATAAGTAAGTGGAGGACCATTTGGTGATCCACATATCCTTAGGGTGGTGGTTTCAGTGCTTGATAAACCCATCCAACGAAACCGACGGCAAAAGCTACAACTATTGGTGTAATCATTATCTGAAAGAAAAAAAAAATTACTTTCATGTATTCTACACTAGATAAGAAGAGTAGTATAATAATGTCAAACAAATAGATATGACTACTTAAGAGGAAATTCAATGTGTACTTCGTTCGAGGACTCTAGAGAAGAATATGTCTTCAATATTTTCTTGGATTGTTTGAAAATCGTTTAAGTCCAACATTGATTAATTAAGGAGAAGTTCATTAAGAAACCCTATCTCCATTAACATATCATGTTTATAACAACGACCTATAATCGAGAAACTCAGACAACTTAAATAACCAAAAGAAGAAAATGAATAAGATTAAAAAAGAATAAAAGGAGGGAATTGAAACGCACCAGAACGAAGTGAGGACCGTGGAAGGGCAGCGTGGATCTGTGTGGAGTGACAACCAATGGTTTGGTTCCTTTATAGCCTGAATGGGATAACCCATATCATATTCTCCATTCATTATCAAGAACTCAATAGCAAATCCTAATAAAGGCAATTCCATGTATGCGACTTTAAGAGAGTAAAGTATATACTAAAAGTATTTAAGCAATTAGTTACGTATTTATGCAAACAATTTACATATTTCTTTCCTCCAAGTGTTGTTTTCGTTACTTGCGTTGGCATTTGCCATTTATAGAAAGGGAAAACAACATTTATTCTGCATGTAACACATTTTTTGAAATTGGATTGGTATGTGATTTGTACATATATTTCAACATGACCTTCAATTACGATCCATTGAAGATAAGAATTGGAAAAGTAATGAGAACATTGAATTCAATAATAAATCATTCAAGATAAGTGTAATACTTCGAAAAAAAAACAAAAAAGTTGAAAATTTGAGGGGTTTCATTGGTCGGTCATTAGAGCGATCGCTCCAGAAGAGTTGTTTTAATTCTACTTCCACAGAAAACCCAAAATATAGACCAAGTTTGACATAAATGTTTGGTTGTTCTTGATTGTAATGTTTGACGGCCACGCAGTGTCTTCGACGTCGATTTCCGACGAGCACACAGTGATCCCAACGTCGACAACCTTACTTCTACTCGGTTCTTCCTCCGGAAACAGCAATTCTAACGTTCCAAGA
Organism: Cucurbita maxima; assembly: GCF_002738345.1. NCBI lineage: Eukaryota > Viridiplantae > Streptophyta > Magnoliopsida > Cucurbitales > Cucurbitaceae > Cucurbita > Cucurbita maxima. Next base: position 1,097,362 of record NW_019272055.1, read on the forward strand.
AACCCTCCAAAATACCGAATGAATCAACCCACTCGATTTACTTGTAAGGTGCTTTTGGTACTACCCTAGAAACTTAAAATAATGCAAAATTAAGTAAAAATGTAAGGATTAGCCAAAGACCACAAATTAAGAACCTAAACCAAATGTTTTTCTCGAGAATCCCAAGTTATAAAATTAACTCACTAAATGTCATTCCCTGAATATGAAATTTTAATGGATGCCTAATACCATAAATAAGAGTGTATGCAAAGTTTTACATACATAGGAGCATATCTAAGCCCTAAACCAAAGTTAAGGGGAAAATGACCAAAATGCCTCAATGATGAGGGTACGTTCATGACCAAGATGGACTCCAAATTACTAAAAAAATTATAGGAGCCCTATTTATAAGATTATGGATGACTTCACTTCATTTGCATAGATTAAGACTCGGATAGAAAAAATCAAAATATCTCTACTATGTCCTTATAATATTTCGACATAAAACTTTACCTTAAACCAATATTAGAGTAGAAAATAACAAAAAAATAATAATAATAAAAAAATAAAAAAACCTAATGAACCTCGTATAAAAATTCATAGTTGTGACGAATTCCAACTGACATTATATTTTTCATGACACTCATTCAATATGGATTTATAATGTGTCTCTAGGGTTAAGAACCAAATAAAGTAGGCGGTTGGATCGGTATGGCAACTCTAGAGGAGGTAAATAGGGTTTTAACGTTAAAAGTGTTTAAACGTAATTAATTTTTCTAATGATGAAACTTTTACAAATAAGTAGAAGATGATAATTACTCGAATAAAATAATTCAAGTAAAAACAATAATCAAGTAGAGCATGCAATAAATCACAATAATAATTTTAAAATTAAATGGAAAGAGTTGGAGAAAATGACACCGTAATTTTATAGTGGTTCGGTCAAACTCAACCTACTCCACTCCCCAAGCGCCTCTTGGGAATTTGAATAAAGAACTTTATCGACTCTTTCCACAAATCAGAGTCAAACCGCTACATCGCTTTTTTTACGAGTTCAAGAGCAAACTCAATTCTTTCCACGGCGCAGGATCAAACCGATACAAGTATTTGAATTTGATAGTAACACATCACATCTCTCTCAAAGAGTAGATTTACAATTTGAAACACTCACAACTATTTCCTCATAATACAATAATAATCCCTCTCAAGAATATGATGAAGAGAAATAAACTTGTAAGCTTGGAGAGAGCAACAAACCGTGGAGATTTTGAACAAATGAGGATTGGAAAATTTATGGAAGATTTGTATATAAAATGTGGGGGAGTTGATGAGTTTATATAGAGAAAAAAAAAAGTGACAAAAATGTAGGAATTAATATTGATCATTGGATTGTGTTAGGAATAATGGAAGGTGGAGATTAAAAGTAAATAAATAAGAAAATTTTCCAAATTCATTTATTTAAATTTTAATATAATAATGATAAGTTATGTGAGTACGGTCAAATGAAAATTCAAAATTTATTATAAATATAATAATATAATAATAATAAAAATCAACTTGAGTAATGTTGATTCAAATTTATATTTTGTAAAAATAATTTTATTTAGAAATATAATAATAAGAAAAACTACACCATTTGTTACTCTTCCAAAATTATAAATGTCATACTTTGATATATTTTGATTTGTCATCATTTTGATTTTGTTGTCACATCATCACATCGGGTATGTTGTCTCAACTGTAATTTCTTCGTTTTAGCTCTGATTTGAGTAATTGAAAAGTCGTTGAAATCGTTATTCCCGACCTTATACTGTAGACAATTCAAAATAATGAAAATAGTTAATAATTAAAAGTAGGTTTGTTATCATCAAAACATCAATTAATTGATTGAAATTAATTAAAGTGAGATCAAGGGCTAAAAAGGCAACATAGGCTAGTTCCTAAAAATGCACAACCCGTACCACTCTATCCAAACCTGTCTTATGTCCTAAGTCCGTAAATGTAATAACAAAAACAAACAAATAAAAAAAAATAGAAAACAAAATAGGAAAATGAAAATTTTGTCTCATATTACTTAAAAGCAGAGAGGGTTGGTCTATGTATAAAAGGGAGGTCCCTCACTTCATTTTATTATCTCATTTCAACCGTTTGAACCCAGTCAGAGAATACATTGTCTGACATCTCTAGATTAACATTTTATTAGGTTTAGTTAGTTTATATTATATTAGGTGAGCTAATTCACATAGTAGAATGTCAATCTACCATGTGGATAGAAGCTAGCATCAAAGCGTCGTAGTAGCTTCGGCCGAAGCCAACCAAGTTAGTAGCCCTACAATGAGTTTGGTTATAATTGTATGCTGAATGATGTAAGCTAATCATGTAAGTGATATTACCATCGACATACTTATATTTGATGTTGACGTATACTTCGTGGTTTTGCACGTGTCATAAATTTAACGTGTGAATTGTTTATGAATCGATATGACTATAATATGTTGTGTATGCATTATGATATGTGAATGATATGATAAATCTTACGTTATAATGTGTTCAATGATATGTTTAAGATAAGACATAAGAAGGATGCGATAAACGTAATATAATGATATGACTAAGATATGATTGATATAACGACATGGTTCTGTTATGTATAAAAAAGAATATGATTATGATAGATTGATAGAACGATATGGTTAGGAAACGTTCTTGTAAGAACATGCCTAATTGAAAAATTTAGTATCACCTAAGTTTTGGATCAAACTCAAACTCAAATTCTTGTTTACCAACCATATTTTTCAAAATTAAGGTTTCTATTAGCCTTAGGAAAATAAATTAAACATATATGATGAAAGGCACGAGGGCTAATTCGTCTGAAATAAAGCTGCCTAGAAGGATCAAACTCTACGTTTGAAATTGGCCACATCCACGCCAAGTCGTATTTTCAAGTTTATTCCTCTAGTTTGAGAGGAATATAAGGAGAAATACATCTAGATATGGAGGTCGTTACATTAAACCTACGAAATTTTCCCAGCTAAAAGTGACCTCATTATGGCTTCAAAGTTTTCAGGGTCATGGATTAATAAATGGCCAGCATTAGGAACCTCATGATACCCAATCCATGGAAGTTTCTGTACTACATAATGATTAAGTTCATTTTGGATGACACGGTCGGCACTACCTTGCCATAAATGAACAGACCCTTCCTTGAATTGATTGGTCAATTCCATGGGATCGAAGTCCCAGTTTGCATAAGCAACCAGAACATCTCGGTGAAGAGATTCATATTCACCTTGTTGTGTTATTTTTCCCTGAAAATGGTTGCACCACAAATGTTAGAACATACAAATATGAACTAGCTTAAACATATGTTCTCCATAAAAAGCCTTTTTGAGAATACGTCTTACTGCTAATGTCGGATAGTTAACGATAGCTCTGATGGATAGGTTTGTTAGAATATGTAATAATGAGGTCACTATTTTAGTAAATGATGTGGAGAAGGGTAGTGACATTGATGTTGAGGATGGTTGGGAGAGTAGTCTCACATCGGGTAATTAAGGGGTTGATCATGTGGAGAAGGGTAGTGACATTGATGTGGAGAAGGGTAGTGACATTGATGTGGAGAAGGCCTGAGGTGTTTTGGAAAAACCAAAAGCAAAACCACAAGAGCTTAGGATCAAAGTGGACAATATCATAGCATTGAGAAAAATCATGATTCCTAACGTGGTATTAGAGTCATGTACTTAACTTAGTCATGTCAATAGAATTCTCAAATGACGAACAAAGAAGTTGTGAACCTTGAATGTGAAGTCAAAAGTGACTAAAGTGTCGAACAAAGGATGTATTTTGTTCGAGGGCTCCAAAGAAGGAGTAGAACCTCAATTAAGGGAAAGTTATTCGAGGGCTTCATAGGACTCCGAGGAGGCTTTATGGTGTACTTTGTTCGAGTGGAGGATTATTGAGAATCATTGGGAGAGGAGTCCCACCTCGGCTAATTAAGGGGTTGATCATGGATTTATAAGTAAATAATACGTCTTCATTGGTATGAGGCCTTTTGGGGAAAACAAAAGGAAAGCTACGAGAGCTTATGCTAAAAGTGGACAATATCATACCATTATAGAGAGTCATAGTTCTTAATTAAGTTCATATTAGCAAGAACAACGGCTTCTTTTGAAACCAAAAGCAAAAACGCGAGAATTACCTGACCGTTATTTGGAGTGTCCATTATCTTCTTTAACAACTTTAAATCGTAATCAATGAACATGCCTTCCCTCAACATTGATGGGAACCATTTCTGCTTGGTCCACCAATAGTATATCCAAGGTGTGTAATGCGCAATTCCAAATGTGAACTGGAATAATAGAGGAAGCTTCCTATATGACTGTTTTGCTAAAGCCAATGGAATGGAAGGCCACCAATAATTCACGAAAGGAACTATCAGGGAAGCTCCTAGGAGTCTGCAAATTATATAACCAATTAGCTCACCCAAAAACAATAATTCATGATCATTTTAAAAACAACAAATTAAAATACCTGTGTGGAATGTATTTTAGACAGTTCCAAACCGGGTACGCTCCCAATGAACATCCGATTACGTAAAATTTGCTACCGAGCTCTAATTTATTAGCTAATTCTTCAATGTCAAATGCTTCGGTCTTTGCGGAGCGTGATGGATATGGATCGCTCTCTCCATAACCAGCTCGGTCGTATAATATTATGCATGCATTGAGCTCCTCCATAAGTTCCTATAACACAACATGATTGAAAACAATTTTTTTAAAAGAAAGAATGAAAGTTGAAGAAGAATAAGAAGAATGTCGTACTTGAGAAGCAGCTAAGTACATATGTCGGGAGTCATTATAGCCATGAGAAAGAATGATCTTGTGTTGAGCCTTTTCCTTAGGAACTCCGAATTCTCTGTAGGCCAAATGTCTTCCATCATTGAGTTTTACTCTACGCGAAGTCAGTGGAGGACCATTTGGTGATCCACATATCTTTGGAGGTGGCGGTTTCAGTGCTCGATAAACCCATCCAACTAAACCGGCTGCAAATGCTACTACTATTGGTATAATCATTATCTTTTTTTTTTATAAAAAAAAAAAATGAGTCTTACGTTAGCTAATTAAGAAAAAGATCATGAATATACAAGTAAAGATTGCTATCTCCATTGACATGAATTTTGGAAAAACTAAAAGCAAAACTATCGAGAGTTTATGCTCAAAGTAGATATTCCTATTAGTGGTATCAGATCCATGGCCTTATCTTAAATAAGTCATGTCAAGAAAATTCTCGTGTCGAACAAAAAAGTTGTGTCTTATACCAATGTGAACGTTGGTTGTTCCTATTAGTGGTATCAGATCCATGACCATATTTTAAATAAATCATGTCAAGAAAATTCTCAAATGTCGAACAAAAAAGTTAAGAGTTTTAAAAGTTTAGTCATATTGACTTAGGTGTCAAACACAAAAGTTTTGAGCCTTGAAAGTGCAGTCATAGTAAAGATATGTAGTACTCTAGTTATGACTGTTTAAGAGGAGGCTCAATGTGTACTTTGTTCGAGGGCTCTAGAGAAGAACGAGTCTTCAAGGGAGACTCAAGGGAGACTCGATAGTGTACTTAGTTCGTGGAAGGATTGTTTAAAAATTGTTGGACTCTTAATCAAGGAGAAGAGCATTAGTATATAAGTAAAAAACAATATCTCTATTAGTATGAGTTTTACTCGAGAATACTAAAAATAAAGCTATGAAAACTTCTCGAACAATAGCATGTTTAATAGTAAACACAGAATCTCCTATATACAATAGCATGTTTAATAGCATATTTAGTTTATGATTATACTCTACTTAATCATTTTTCATATTGTTTAACAAAAGTAGCTTTTCACTTGCTGAAAAATGTAAAATGCTGCAAAGTACCGAAAGAAAACACTTACAGGGAAACTTAGAGTTATCTCTAGATAAACATAGTGTTACGGTCATGTTTGTCTAAGGCGTGTTGCCTCAAACTCTCGCCTTGTACTACTTTTTCGTTGTCCTCTACTACTTTCATGTTGATAATTTCCTTCTTGTTTTTTCTATGAGTATGACGTTTCATCATATCTACGCCTAATAGATATGAAATTCTCCCTAATGTACTATAGGGAGACGTGACTAGTTGTTAAATTCTCCCTACCTGAAAAGTTATATACTACGTAAGTCGTTGTTGTTTTTTTTACTTGTACGCTATATAACAGTGTTTTGAATCTCTCTCTCAACCTTGCTTTCAAATTCACTTCCAAAGTCTCTCTACCTGATTTCTAAAACCTTCTCTCAAATCAAGGCCAAAGGTTCGAGCATACGTTGCCCAGTCATAGGCAATGCGATCCAAAGTTGGCTTGATCACTCAGTGCTAAGAGTGTGCGCCGCACAATCATCAAATTCGCAGTTAAAAAAACGGCGATTGTGACACATAGCAATCTATAATCAAAACTAGAAACTCACAAACTTAACCAGGAAGAAAATGAAAGAGGAGAGAAGATTAAAAAGAAGGGAATTGGAACGCACCAAGATGAAGTGAGGAGAGTGTAGGGGCAGCGCCGATCTGTGTGGAGTGACACCAATGGTTTGGTTCCTTTATAGCCTGAATGGCATAACCCATATATCATATTCTCCATTGATTATCATGAACTGAATAGCAAATCCTAAAAAGGCAATGCCATATATGCTAATTTAACATAGTTGAGTGTTTTGGTTACGTTTACTGAAATTTTGGTTACTTGCGTTGGCATTTTCCATCTATGGAAATAGAAAGTCTATTTTTCGGCATGTAAGACACTTATTGAAATTGGATTGGTAAGTTGCTGTACATTATTTGAACACAACGTTCAATTACAACCCATTGAAGAACCGAATTGGAAAAGTATCGAGAACGTTAAATTCAATCATAAAACATTATCTAGATAAGTATAATTCTATGTCCATAAAAGACCCGAAATATAGACCGAGTTTGACATAAACGCTTGATTGTTCTTGATTGTTATGTCCAAATAAGATTGGAAAAGAAATTAGAAGGAAGAAATTGGGTTTCAACCAATTAAGCTCGAATCAATTCCTACGTATTCATAAATGGATTTCCAACATGTTTCCTTACGATCTTGAAGGCTAAAAATGGCTAAAATATATTCCCAATTCGAGTTTTGATAGCCCTATTCAATGGAAGAAAAGGAAATTCAATTCTTCCCATGAAGTCTTTCCTATTTAGTTATGAAGGTCCAAAGAGGAACTTTGTAGAAGGCCTTGAATAAGTTGAGCTGTCTAGAATTTGAGGAAATTTGATATCGGATAAGTTTTTAGTGAATTGGGGGAGGATTCAAAATTCTTCATCTACATTCAAGTCCATTTCTATAGTTTCGTGGTGATTGATCACATGTATATATCACAAGTAGCAAGTAATAAGTAAATTATCGATTCCATAAAAAATTTATCTTTTTGTTAATTTCATCCTTGGAAATTAAGTAAATTTTTTTGGTAACATTCAAATGGGTGTTGGTGATTTTAACTAATTAACCAAAACTAATGCAGAGTGTCACTAATGTCGAATAACAAGAAAATGATGAGAAAATCAACTATAATGATAAGGTTCGACCAAGAAAGATTAAATAGATAAGTGTTGAGTTTTGTGGTAGATTTTGATTCCTTTGAATAGATTTCCAAGCCCACTTCTGAGTGCATGATAATTATGTCCATAATCTAATTTTTATTAACAAGGCTCTCGCACAAAAATTATTCATAACCCTTCTATTACCCTTCAAGTCTCCTTGCAATAGAAAGAGTATTAAAGAGAATTTCATTGCTCCCTCTCTTCTCCCAGAGAGAACAACTATTAGGTAAAGTAGCTAATTAAACACACATGTAAATTATTAACAACAACTCTTTAATAAACTAAAATCATACCATCAATCTACTTAAATTGTATAAAATTCTCTCGCCTCCCCTATAAAGTTTAGCTCTCCATGCAAACTGAATTAAACAGGGAACCCACGTCTTAATCATATAAAATTGATAGAATAAGAAAAGAGAGTAAGGAAATAGAGAGTTATCCAGTTTTGTTGTCGTTCTTCAATGGAAGTTCTCTTCCCTTGAGCTCTCACGTCCACCTCTTTGCCCTAATCTATTCTTCTTGGTCTTCTCTTCCTTCTGCTGTCAAGTGGCTGGATTAGGGCAGCAGAGACAGAGACTCTGCTGTCTAATCCGATTTTTTTCTCCAAAGTGTGTGCCCCTCCTCTTGGTCTTCTTTTTTCTTTTATATATTAAGCATGATCTCCACTTATGGAATAAGTTATCCACATAGGATGTTCCTCATTGGTTAGTCAATAACCCACTTGGACTACTGATGTGGATTTAAAATTTTCATGTTATCTACGGTTTGTTTCCAGATTTGCTACTCCCTCATGGTTTAGCATAAATGTCTGAAATTTTACCACATAACTCATTAATTGTAAAACTATGATCGATTTATGTCAAATCATATTTTTTTCATGTTGGACCACAATAAACGATTTCATGTAAGTAGAATAAATGAAGTAATACATGAGAAAATGGTGAATAAGAGTACCATATTAATTCAAAAAAAAAAAAAAAAAAACTCAATATCACTCTAATTTTAGA
>NW_019272055.1:1106335-1127008 GCF_002738345.1 Cucurbita maxima
AAAAAAAAAAAAAAAAAAACTCAATATCACTCTAATTTTAGAGAATTAAAGGATGTATTTTTTTTTTTTTATGACAAAAATTGGAGGCTAAGAAGACCTAGAACGTTGAGCTATGGACCCAAGATTTTTTCCCTCAAACTGGAGAGCTAGGCACAAATTCGTTTCTTCAAGACCTATTCAGATATCTCGATGACAGTTCCTAGGCCTTCCTATGTACAAGGCGAGAGAAAGTTTCAGAGTAATTAACAACAAGCAACGCCGGTGATCCCTCAATTATGAGGTTGAAGTTGATGGCATGGCTATTAGCTCTCTTCCAGACCAATTCTCAAAACTCTTTCATCTAAGAGTGCAAGAACGAAGGTCCCATACTGAATTGAGCAAGGAAGTAGCTACTTTGATATCTCTTTAGGAATTATTTATAAGATGCTTTTGGTACTCCCTATAAACTTAAGATAACTCAAAGTTAAGTAAAAATGTAAAGATTAAATCAAGAATCTTGAGTTAAAAACCTAAACCAAATGTTTATCTTGAGAATTACAAATTATAAAATTAATCTACTAAATGGCATTCCCCATATGAAATTTTAATGGAAGCCTAATACCATAAAATAAAGGTGTATGCAAAGTTTTACGAACATAGAAGCATATTTAAGCCCTACACTAAAGATAAGAATGCTCTAACGAAGGCCATATGTTCCTAATCAAGATGGACTCCAAATAACTAAAAATTTATTATGAAGCCTATTTATAAGATTATAGATGAATAAAAGTATGTTTAAGGCATAAATTAAGACTCAGATAGAAAATACCAAAATAGTCCTACGTCTTTATGATGTTTCAAGGACTAAATGGTCTTCAAATGATAATTTTAAATGAGGCTTATTTATGATATTATGAATGACGGTGCATAATTTTAAAGGTATTTTACTATGTTTAAGGAATAAACTAACATTAGAGTGAAAATGTCTCTAATAAACCTAGTATGAGAATTCATGGTTTTAATGAATTCCAAATGACATTATATTTTTCATGACATTCATTCATTATGGATCTATAATGTTGCTCTAGGGTTAAGAGCCAAAAAAACCCGTCTTACGTCTGAGACACTGAGACACTCAAACTACTGTGTAGCACTTCACTCAAACGTGCCTTATGTCTTAAGTCAGTCTATATCTCTTGATATGCATTACATCATTATCATATATTTTTCCTCACAAAGGTAAGATATCCTATTTCGTAGAATGTCAAATTTAGACTATGTTTTAGGAGACTTAAAGGAATACTATGGCCGAAAAATGCAAAATTTGATATTTAATCCTATTTGAATTTGAGGAATGAGACATTTTGATTATGTGTAGGAAATGCGGTGGAATGTCAAATATAAGATTTCAAGTTGTTTACCATCTACATGACTTAGTAAGCCCTTCCAAGGGAATGATCCAAGGGAGTGATTTAGGAGTAGGATTAGTGTTAACTATTGTGTAGGGACGAGAAGAGGACAACTAGAAGGAATCTACTCTACTCTCATTAAATCTATCCAAGGACGATGGATCATATAAGTGCATGAACTAGGGCAAGGCAACAAACTGATCAAAATAAAGAACTCCGAACCAAGAACTTAACAATTATGCTTCTATTTTATAAATTTATGACCCTAAGACTAGAAACTAAGGATCAAGGTTCTTAAGAAAAAATTCATGACATGGTTGGGATTAGAGGAGGGTACCTGTAATGCCTCTAATTTTCTAAACCTAGTTAGTGACGTCATTCATGCATACATAACTCATTATGCTGAAGCTCATCATAAATAATCTTAGAAAACACAGCAAAGTATTTCATAAAGATCAAAAAATTCAAATAAACATCTCTGAAAATAAAACCTTCAGTAACGGAATTCAAAAACTCTAAATAAAAAGAATGTTCAATACTTTAACTTAAAAACAGTCAAACCAACGTAAACTACTAATAATGTCCCCTCTTCAACTACCATGGTGTCCTCAGCTTCACCGTCAGTCGTACATTGGTGTCTTCCCTTTACATGAAAAATATAGGTAGCACGTGGCTTGAGTATTTTATAAACTACTTAGTAAGTCACTCCACTCTAGGGTTAGAAATGTAAACACATGCAACATATGAGCAGGACCTAACTTTTCGTAAACTTTACATGGTCTTGGGTGCTTTTCTATTCTGAGTAGGGTTGGATGTTTGGTACTTCTTCACACACGGCCCATGTACATGCACATGGACCCACCAGGCGGGCTCGTATACATACCCCTGAGCCTGGCTTGGTTGGGCACAACGTATTACACGTCGTCGGACACCACAAAACAGAAAAGGCCAGTATCATATCATGGCTAACATAAATATCGTATTACATAAGCATTGCTAACATCACATCTACGTCATTACATGGCATATTACATATCATGAAAATACATTCTAGTCCCATAAGCATTTCATGACATGACTCAATAATACTACGTGTATACATGATATCGATCAACATTTTCATGGCATATACTAAGATATTATTCATAACTTCACCTAACATAATCAGTCAACAGTCAACATAATTCATATGTCACATAGTAATATCACATAAAATATGGTGCATGCAGGGCCCACAGGACACGCACCATCATGCATCACACAATAAGCTAACTCCAACAGTAAGGACACTTACTTCGATGGCATCGACCGAAGTTATTCACAACAAGCTAATTCCCAACAGCACTATGTTCTATAAGAACCACATAAAAATTTAGGAACCTTTCCTACAAACCCTGGCTAAACCTCGTGCAATTTCTCAAAATAAACCCCCAACACAATCTTTCTTTGACGGTTAAGAACCATACTGACCTCAAATTATAAAAATAAGGGCAGAAACAGCTTCAGAAGGGCGGAAAACCTAGGAATTGATATATTATAGAGATACTGAGCCAATAAGCCAAGTCGTCGAGCCGACCAACTAAGCCGCCAAGTCGAGTTGCGGGAATTGACGGAGCCGAGCCGACGTACACGCCAGGTCGAGTCGAGAGGAGCCGCGGCTGACGCCTGATTTGAGTGCGAGCCCGCGGTACACAAATGTTGAAACCCGACCCAATCCAATCCCTCTTCTTCCTTACCCAAAAGACACAAAAACCCTAAACGCGATTTTCCCTTTTCAATTACGACAAGACTTCGACGCTTATATTTCTCTTGGAGATGGAAGCAAACAAATTAACATCACCAACGTGACATGTGGGCCAGGACATGGCATAAGCATCGGAAGTCTTGGAAGATACACTAACGAAGAACCCGTTGAAGGTGTCATCGTAAAGAACTGCACGATAATTAACACCACTAACAGTGTCAGGATCAAGACGTGGCCAGCTTCTGCTGCTAGCGGCACCGCCACCAATATGCAGTTTTTGGACATTATAATGGTCAATGTTAGCAACCCTATTCTAATAGACCAAGAGTATTGTCTGTGGAATCAGTGCAATCGGAAGGTATTGGTCGCATTCTCAAAGCTTTGATTGATTTTGTCACTATAACTTTCACAAATAAACCACTTACAGAAATTTGTTGTCTCATTTTTATTTTCAGATTCCTTCGTAAATTAAGATTAGTAAAGTGAGCTTCAAGAACATTAGAGGAAGTTGTGCAACTCTAGTGGCAATCAAACTTATTTGCAGCTGTCACTTACCATGTGACGAAGTAAAAGTCGGTGACATTGACCTCACTTACAATGGAATAAAAGGTCCTATTACATCTCAGTGCACGAATGTGAGACCCATCATTTCAGGAAAACAGAACCCGAAAATTTGTTCATCTCCTTATGTTGTCCCATAAATTGTTGATTGTCATAGTACTTCAAACTAACCGATAACCTTAATTAAAAGAAGACAGCTCTATCCATTTTAATTTCTCTGTCTTTTGAGTTTCTTTTGTTGTACTTTTCGAAATATATATCATGGTCAAATGTTTGAAGGAAGTCTTGTGTCCTGAACAATGTAACGTTTTTATTACTTCGTCGTTATAAAATAAAATGGTTTTACTCTTGTTTTTTCGTTTTAGATTTGAATTCTGAATAAGACAATGTAACCGTAAGGACTATTATAAAAAAAAAAAAAACCATTACTTAAAAAAAAAAAGAACAAACAAACAAAATCGGTAACCATAAAGAATATCTAACTCCAATCTCTATTGGTAACCGTAAACAATTAAAAATTTTGATAAGTCAGATCGAATGTCCTAACTATATTCGTTGGATATCGCACGGATCCATCAATATTGTGAAAGGAGAATTGACATTAGAGGGGACTAATCAAGTGAGTCTATCCTTAAATCTATATTTTTTCTCAATGGTATACATTCGGTTGCAATTTTTAGACAAGTCTTGAAAAATAGTCTGTTTTAGATTAGAAAATTAAGTGACAATTATTAATGTATTCTAGGAATTTACATTTAACATCAAATTATCTAACTATTTATCTCCATTTCTAAACTGTTCTACCGTACTTTAGCTTTACAAAAATGTCGATAATCCTAGAAAAATTAAATATCAAAAGTAGCTAAATGTTCTAAGAGTTTACTCTACAAGAACTTATAAAAATGGGCCCAAATTCGTGGTAAATAAGGGGGAAAAAAAAAACAAAAATCGAAAAAGAGAGAAGATAAAAATAAACTTTGTATCCATAAATGCTCTATCTCATGTTTTCAAGTCTTAAGATATTTGTTGCTCGCGAGTTGAGATATCTTTTCAGACCTAACTCAGTTATTTGGATCATAAACTTATTCAACCCAAACAACCGTGGTTAAATTATGTTTAGAATGATATATAAGAAGAAAAATGGATACGAAGCTTTTTGGAAATGGCAAATGGTGTCTCATGTCGAAGCTTTGGGCCGGAGTTTGAAACTCGGATCCGGCAACTGATTCCCTTGACATTCCTATGCATCACTGTGATATGGCTACATTTCCAACTTGTCATGAATTGCTTCTAGGAGTGAAATTTGTCCGCACAAATTAACACGGTTCCTTTTAGCAATTTTTTTTTTTTTTTCCTTACTCAGATGTCTCCTAAGATGTAACCTCATCCCTAGAATTTGGACCGGGATTTGTAATCCAAATTTGGCACCCGATGGCCCCCACAATCCCTTTGAATTGCTCTAAAAATGAAAAGTATACCTAAAAATCACATTACCTATCTTTGGTGGCTCAATCATAAGATTCAAAAGTTAGGCATGTTTAGTTTGGAGCAACCTTATATTAGGCGACATCTTGTAATTTTCTTAATAATCATTTGAATAAAGACAAAGTACGCTAAAAATATTTCATCGAGTTTGAAAAATAGTTTGAAATTTCGTCCTACGCTCCACCCAAAAAAAAATTCTAACATTGAAATCAATGTATCTCGAAGTGCATCTTGTAATAGAAACTTCATTTGTACAAGGCTACCATTAATTCGTGGCCGTAAAGCTTGTTTCCTTCCAGAAAAAGTACTTTGATGGGTTTGGCCAATGCCTAGTTTCTTTGAAATTCAACTGTTCATAGGGAGTGAGAGAGATATTGCAACATAACCATTAATGAACAACTCTGCGAAACAATAAACAACGTTTAGTTATCAATTAACATCATAAGCCACGTGCTACCTATAAACCACATAAAAATTTAGGAACCTTTCCTACAAACCCTGGCTAAACCTCGTGCAATTTCTCAAAATAAACCCCCAACACAATCTTTCTTTGACGGTTAAGAACCATACTGACCTCAAATTATAAAAGTAAGGGCAGAAACAGCTTCAGAAGGGCTGAAAACCTAGAAATTGATATATTATAGAGATACTGAGCCAATAAGCCAAGTCGTCGAGCCGACCAACTAAGCCGCCAAGTCGAGTTGCGGGAATTGACGGAGCCAAGCCGACGTACACACCAAGCCGAGTCGAGAGGAGCCGCGGCTGACGCCTGATTTGGGTGCGAGCCCGCGGTACACAGACGTTGGAACCCGACCCGATCCAATCCCTCTTCTTCCTTACCCAAAAGACACAAAAACCCTAAACGCGATTTTCCCTTTTCAATTACGACAAGACTTCAACGCTTACGCTCATCCCTACTGTCGTTTCATCTGCCACTCCTCATTGTGCAACGCTCACGATGTTACTCCGCTTCTATGCAAAAATCCTCACTGAAAACTCGAAGCCTTGTGTACGTGTCATGATTTTCCATTATTCCTTTGAGTTTCTTACTTGGATTGTTTCGCACGTCTACTCATTGATAATTATTTGATGATATCCTCTCCAAAAGTTTATAAATCTCATTACAATCTTTTGACAGGATGGCTCCATTTGCAAATGCATCTACAACTTGCTTGGTGGCGTTGTTCAGCCCATTTAGAATGTCTACATTTGTATGCATGCAATGAGGTATACCGGGATGAGGGTATTTTCAATCTTTCCCACCCCTCGCACTCAATATCTCATCATCAAATTGTTGGAAGACTACTATTTTATATATGAATTTAACATTGCTTGTGAGTGGGAAGTATTTGATTAACAATTTCTCAGCCAATGTACCTCAAAAGACAACACATGACCCTAAACCCTAAACCCTAAACCCAATTGTTTGTCATAAACCCTAAACCCAATTGTTTGTAATATTTAGAACATCACTAGTTTTAATTCAAACCTGGTAGTTAGTAAATTTGACTTGATTTCACTGTTATGAAAACTTATGTTCTAATCGCTCTTTCTTTTTGTCGATTTGTTAGAGTTAGAGCGAGCAATACCTAACAAGGACAAATACTATTCACCTTTGTTCTCGTCATCTATGTTGCAATGCTCTTTCCATTTTAGGATCAAACAAAAATTCTTGTCAATGTATCGTTCATACACTCCCCAACTTCTGTTTTTTTTTGTTATCAGTCGTTGTGTTGTCTCTTCTACCTAACTTGCAGTTCTACAAAAGAAATTGAGACAAAAAAAAAATCAATTAAACTTTCCGATAATAATGCCAAAAACTTGATTGCTTGTGACGGTATATAGAAAATAGTTTAAGAATTCATACAAGTAATAAGTAAATTATCAATTCTACGGGGAGTTAAAGATGAATTCTTACTTCATCAATTGGGAACTATAAGTTAAGTATGGGTAATATCAATAATGGGTGTTGTTGATTTCACTTTACTCGTAAAAACTATAATGAAATATAAATTATAACAAGGAGAAAATGCTAAAAAAGAACTAGTCATTGTACACAAATTGGTTTTTTCTTTTTCTTTCTTTCATTAATCTCAAATTAATTTAATTAATTAATATTTTGATGATAACAATTACTCTTAATTACTAATAATTTTACTGTCTAAAGTGTTCCTAATGTAAAGCTTGGAATAACGATTTTAACACTTTGTGAATCAGAAAAGTAATGATACAATCGAGGGAGTTTTAGCGGTTTTTAAAATATATAAATATATTATAACTAGAACATTTGAATATAAAAATTAAAATAAATAACTGCAAGTATAATTATTCAAAAATAATAATTATTCTAATAAAAAAAAATCTTCTCAAAATACTATATTATTATTATTTTAAAAAATATTAAACTTTTTTTTTGAGATTTCTATTGTTTCTATTGTTTCATCAAATGTTTGTTGTTTAATATCTCGCTGCTCAAGAAGTTGGACTAACAATTCATAAAAAAAAAATAAAAAAAAAATAATAAAAAAAAAAGTCATGGAGTGGTTTTTCTCCATTTATAAAAGGAGTTAGAGAATATTTTTATTTAAATATTCAAGGGGCACACTCGAGTATTTAAAAATACTTAGTAAGCGACTTCCTATCATGGTTATAATGCAAGAACATGCAAATGCAATGCATGAGACCTATCATAAAAGTCTATTTTTTCTATGGTACTATCTTAACAAGCAGTTTTGATGTGTAATTCATTTCCTACACACAACCCACACGTGCAAATATGGACCCACCAGTTGGTTCGCACACCTTCTGGACTCATTTTTCTTGTTAGGTGAGCAATCTTTGGGAGTTCTCTATGCCAGACACCCGTTAGGAGTAGTAGCCGTCACGGCAGCATTATGTCAAACATAATGGTCGTTCTCCTGCCTAGTAGTGTACGCATCTATATCATCGTGAAGGAATAGAGGTATCCCCCAATGCATGAGAACGCTTTAATGCATGAGGTCCCAACATTTTTCCATTTTTATCCTTATTTAATAGAACTCTGCTAGCATTTTCTTCATATCATCCTGTTTCTCATTTCAATTATCATATCCTTCATGCTTATACTAGGGTTATATTTCATGATACTTTTGATTTTTCATGTCGTTCATAACCTGTTATACATACAATTCACAAGACATAGCATAACATTTTCATGCTTTCAACATAATAGTTCATATCGTGCATGTAACATAGAATATATCGTAACAATCATCGAATGCACTCCAAGCATATCATAATACATAACATCATACACATAAGATTTCATCCAAAACAAACTACACAACATTTACATCCCATAATGTTCACGTGCTATTTCATAACAGTTTAAGCATATGATTTATGACATGTTCAAACCACGAGCACATGTCAACATACAACATACAATTCATAACCTAAAGATGACAGGGTCACTTACTTGGTTGACCTTAACAGCGTTATCCTTATTAATTATGTAAGCTCTGCTTCTCATAAGCGTTCCGACTATTGTCGGTCGTCGTTTTCTTATTGGATCGATTGTTGTCTTCGTGAGTATTTCACAACAATATTAATAAATCCCGCTGAAATTGTGAAATACGCCACTAAAACGATCCTACTTACCTTAATTGGGGTCGAAAATAGGTTTGAGAGGGTCAAAACGTTAGAAATTCATTCAAAAAGGGATTTTCGAGCCGAGAAGCCGCACCAGAGCCGGAGCTAGAGCTGTCTAAGCCATTTAAGCCGTCGAGAGTTAGAGGTGTCGCACTGCAGTTACACAATCAGGAGGTGGCACATGTGCAGGTAGGTCTTGGGTCGAGGCGCGGGTCGCGGGTCGCAAGCCTGGGCTGACTGTATATGGTGAATCGGGCCGAGACGTCGGTTGGGCTGCGGACGTTTTGGGTTTTGGATTGGGTCGCGGGTGTTGGGCGTCTGTGGGTTGCAGGAAATTGGGCTAAGCCGAAAATTGGGCTGGAGATGATGGATAGGCAGGCGTCTTGGGCTGGGCTGAGGATTGGATTGGGCTACAAATGTCCTGGTTACAATGGATTGGGTCGCGGGTTGCTGCAGGTATGGGTTGCGGGTTATTCCGACCCGGATCTGTCCCTTTTTATCCCCTTTCTTCTTTGTCTGTCCCTCTCCTTACTCCTCACCGAAGTTACCGCGATGATGGGTACCTATACCAACGGATCTAAGAGGGTCACAAAAATCTGAAACGGGGACTTAGCCAATTCGTTATAAGATTTCGAAGGGTCCAATGAAACTCGAACTTAGCTTGCTTTTACATCCCAAACTTAGGACGGCCCTTCAAATGAGACACTTTTAGGAACACCATGTCCCCTTCTTCGAACTTCAAGTTTTTATGTCTTACGTCAGCGTATCTCTTTTGTCTACTCTGCACGGTGCACATCCTTACTCTAATTTTTTGTATTGCCTCGTTTTTATCGCAGACTAACTCGGGTCCTATTAGTTCTCGTTCTCCTACTTCGTCCCAACACAATGAGAATCTACACCATATTCCATACAATGCTTCAAACGGTGCCATCCCAATTGTTGCTTGGAAGTTGTTGTACGAGAACTCCATTAGATGTTATTGGTGTCCCAACTTCCCATGAATCCATAACACACTCTCGAAGCATGTCTTCTAAATTTGGTTCAACCGTTCCGTTCGGCCATCAGTCTGTGGGTGGAAGGCAATACTAAAGTCAATGCAGGTATCCAACGCTTTTTGGAGTCCACGCCAAAAGCCCAACATAAAACGTGGGTCCTGGTTCAACACTATTGACATTAGGACTCCATGCAACCTCACGATTTCTTGCACATACAGTTGCGCCTAATTGTCTGCTGTATATGTTTCCTTATTCTATAGGAAGTGTGTCGACTTTGTTATTCGGTCGACAATTACCCAGATTACTGTATAGCTCTTCCGTGTTCTAGGTAAGCCTACTATTAAATCCATAACGATATTCTCCCACTTCCACTACAGTATACCTAGAGGTTGTAGTAGTCTCGTCGTTTTCTGCCTACAGGCTTTTACTTGTTGGCAGACTAAACACTTACTCACGAATTTCGCGATGTTCTTTTTCATACTTCGCCACCAGAAGTGTTCTTTCAAGTCTTGATACATCTTCGTACCATTTGGTTGTTTCGATAAGGGTGAGTTGTATGCCTCAAACGTCCTTAACATAACAGTCCATCGTCTGATGACTTGGAAAACAGGCTCAGACAGTTTTTCCTAGGTTAGGATCCTCTCATTGTGAATCTATAATCCTTTGTTTAAGCGTGGGTCGCACAATGAGTCGAGCTATTTGAGCTATAACCTCCTCAATAGTACGACCATGTCAGCTCATTCGAAATCCGCTTGCACTCATTGCTCTCTTGTGATGAGGGCGGATGAGTGTACCATTTTTCGACTCAGCATCTATGACCATGTTTGCCTTTCCAGGGGGTACTAGATATCTATATCATAATCTTTTACCAATTCTAACCACCTTCATTGTCAAATGTTTAGTTCCTTTTGTAGTCCGTATAAATTTGAGTCCTTTCACCGTACAAGTAGTGTTGCCAAATTTTCAATGTGAACGCTACTGCCGCCAACTGTAGGTCGTATTTAGGATAATTTTTCTCGTATTTTTTTAATTGGCATGATGTGTATTTAACAACTTTGTCATGTTGCATCAATATGCAACCTAGTCCCTTTTCGGATGCGTCGCTGCATATCACGTATCCCGCTGAGCTTTTTGGAACTATGAGGACTGGAGTGGACACTAGTCTTTGTTTTAGGTTTTGGAAACTGGTCTCACAAGCATTGTCCCATGAAAAAGGTATGCCCTTTCTTGTCAGTTGTGTAAAAGGCGAGGCGAAGTCTTGGACAAATCTTCGATAGTAGCCTGCCAACCCCAAGAAACTACGTACCTCGGTGACCATAGTTGGGCGTTCCCTTTTTATACATTTATATTCAAGCTATGGTGAGCTTGTTAAAGGAAATTTTAGAAAAAGTTGGAGACCTCCCTTATATGTTGTGCAAAGTTGAACTTCAATAAATAGATGCATTAAATGCACTTTAATTTGCATTTAATGAACTCAGTTGAACTTAGTCCAGGTTAATATGCCCATTTTATTTATTGCATTATTTAATTATAATTTAAATATTTGTTTCTCATATTTAGTAATTTAATAGATGAGTTAAGGTTATATGGTAACCTACCTAGGTTACCATATTCTTCATTAACTAGCCATATTTATATGGAGGTTATGTGTCACATATGTTAAAGGTGGTAAAGGCTACATAAAGCCTTCTTTTCTTTCATGGTAGACATCATATTTTGGAATTAAAAGAATAGAATTTCTATTTTAGCTTTGTTGAGAGCTAAGCTTATAATTTACAAATTCTTGTGTTAGAACTTGCATGCTAGAGTCATTCAAGTGGTATGAATCAAACCTCTTGTGGAGTGATTCGAATCACGAGTTTAGAAACGAGTTTTCTTTACCCTCGATATTGATCATCAAGGTAATCCATTCCAAACTTTCCCTTGGGTTGATCCTATATCAACTTATCCTAAGAACGAAACTTGTCGTAGTCAAAATTCACATTTGGAGAATTTGACGTATAACTTGTTCTCTCTTAAGATAGTTTGGGCTTTTCGAGGGTGTTCTTGATCCATTTTCGAGTATATTAGGATGTCGTCTATGAGCAGGATCACAAACGTGTTTAGGTACTCCTTGAATACTCGGTTCATTAATTTCATGAACACCACTAGGGCGTTGGTGAGGCCAAATGATATCACTACAAACTTGTTGTGGCCGTATCTTGTTCGAAAGGTTGTTTTCAGTACATCTTCATCTTTAATTTTAATATGGTGATATCCTAATCGGAGGTTTATTTTGGAAAATACCGTTGTCCCTCAGAGTTGGTCGAATAGGTCCTCGATATGTGTAAGTGGGTATTTTTTTCTTTATCTTTCCTTGTTTAGTACTCTATAGTCGATGCATAGGCACATCGAACCGTCTTTATTTTTAACAAACAATACTAGCGCATCCCAAGGGGATACGCTAGATCGAATAAAGTCTTTGTCTAATAGGTCTTGTAGTTGTAGTTTAAGTTCTTTCAATTCCGTTGGGGCCATGCGGTATGATACTTTTGAGATGGGTCCAGTTCCTGGTTCAAGTTCTATCTCGAAATCTACCACTCGTGAAGGATGAACTTCTGGCAGGTCCTCCAAGAAGACATCTGGGAAATCGTTCACTATGGGTACCATATCCATTGTTTGCTCTTTTTCTTTTGTGTCTACTACACATGCTAGTATAGCCCACCCCCTTGTTGTACCAGACATTTGGTTTTTATCATCGATATTATTTTGAGGGTGGCTCCGGTACAAGTTCCTGTAAATTTAAAGTTAGGTCCATTTGGTGGTGTGAATATTACTTTTTTCTTATGACAGTCGATGCTAGCATAGTTTTCAGCTAACTTGTTCATTCCTAATATGACGTCGAAATCTGTCATATCTACTATTTTTCAGGTCTACATGGATGGTTTGTTCAACTACTACTACTTGTCAATTTTTTACCATATTTTCAGTAATTAAGTCTACCTCTGCTGGATACCAACAGATAACACACCTCTGCTGGATACCAACAGATAACACACGCAATAAGGGTTCTATTGTGAACCTTGCATGACTAAAAAAAGACATAGCAACAAAGGAATGTGTAGAGCCAGAGTCAAACAATGTTAATGCATAATGTCCCAGTATAGAAAGTGTACTTGTCACCACGGTGTCAAACGTTCCCGCGTCCTTATTGGTCATTGCATACGTCCTAGTCTATGTGTAGGCTTGCATGGTGTGTTCGCCATTGCCCGGGCCTCTAGGTGGTCCCCTTGGGTTCTCCGTATCCTTTCCAGTCAAGTATCTGGCCGTGTGATCTCCACGACCACACCTGAAACATGTTCTTGAACCTGCCATGCATTTGCCTCAGTGTCGTTTCCCACAATCACGCATAAAGGCTTTTCATGTTCCTGTACTCTCTCTGTATCCCTGAGATTTCTGTCCACTGGTGGCGGACCAAGTCGCCTATCATTATAACGAGGTCTCTGGGCCAGTGGTTGGTAATTCATTTGCCTTGGCTCCTATGGGCGTTTCTTTCCCACAATGACTGTCGGTTGAGGTTTTTCTCTTTCTGAGGCTATTTTAAGACTTCGCCTCCTCATAGGTCTTTGGATTAAATGCGTCCACAATGTGATAGGACTTCGGGTTCACAAAACAAATTTCTCCATCATCATTTCATCAAACGGCGCAAACCTTCTCAACCTCATGAATTCCTGGTCATATTAATCTATAATGTGTTCGCCCTGAGTTAGATGGTTGAACTCTTGATGTTTCTTGCCGCGGGTCTCCTTCAGGTAATACTATTTCAAGAAGGCTTCCTTAAACTTGTTCCATATCATGATTCCCCCTCGATTAATACTACTTTTATTATCTGCCCACTAAACCTCTGTGTCCTTTTGTAGCATATAGATGGTCAAGACATCTCATTGATTCAAAGATGATTTCCATAGTCATGATCCACATTTGAGCTGTTATGAGATCTGTTAGGTTGAATGGCTCAATGACCTGACCTAAACCTAGGGTCACGACCTCATGTATTTATAGATGTGTATAATGAAGATTACATTCTAAATCATAGATTTGGTAACAAACTATGAAATCATAGATTTGGTAACAAACTATGAAATCATAGATTTGGTAACAAAACTATGAAATCATAGATTTGGTAACAAACCAGTAAATAGTTTGAAATCATAGATTTGGTAACAAACCAGTAAATCATAGATTTGGTAACAAACTAGTAAATCATAGATTTGGTAACAATCTAGTAAATCACTAGATTATCTTACTATACACAAATATGATTTACTCTACGTTTAACACCCCCCCTCAATCTGGACGATGTACTACTAAGTTCAGATTGCGCCTAAAATTGCTAAAAGAAGGAGCTGGTAATGGCTTTGTCATGATATCGGCGAGCTGATCCTTCGAAGAAATAAGTCGAACATCAAGCTAACGAGTCGATACTCGTTCACGAACGAAGTGGTAATCAACCTCAACATGCTTCGTCCGTCGATGAAAAATTGGATTGGCGGACAGGTAGGTGGCACCAATGTTGTCACACCACAGGCTAGGTGCTCGCGCTTGCGAGATCCCGAGCTCACGCAAGAGAACTTGGATCCAAATTAATTCAGTAGTGGCATCAGCAACCGCCTTATATTCGGCCTCAGTACTAGAACGAGAAACTGTTGATTGTTTCCTCGAACTCCAAGAGATAAGATTGCCACCAAAGAAGACTACATAGCCTCCAGTGCTTCGACGATCATCAGGATTCCCGGCCCAATCAGCATCTGAAAAGGCACTCAACAAATCAGTGCTGGACTTTGTAAGACACAAACCCATATCAATAGTGTCATGTAGATAACGGAGAATTCGTTTGACTGCCGTCCAATGTATAGATGTTGGGGAGGACATGAACTGACACACTCTATTGACACAGAACGATATATCAGGACGTGTCAGAGACAAATATTGGAGAGCACCAACGACACTCCGATAGCGAGTAGTATCCTCAGGCGAAAGCTTTTCACCACCATCCAATAATAACTTCTCACTAGGAAGCATAGGTGTGAGCACACCTTTGGAGGTGAGCATATTGGTTCTGGACAATAAATCTTGAATGTATTTATGTTGTGTCAGAATAAGTCCATTGGAAGTATGGCGGACCTCAATCCCAAGAAAATAACTCAAAATGCCAAGATCCTTGACAGCAAAATCATCCTGAAGCTGTGTAAGAAGTTTATCAGTAGCCGTAGAAGATGAGCTGATAATAATAATGTCATCAACATAGATGAGGATATACATCTGAATGCTCGTCTGGTTCAAAATGAAAAGAGAAACATCAGTCTTTGAAGGTGTAAAACCCAACTGTAATAATTTGGAGCTAAGGCGAGAAAACCAAGCACGCGGAGCTTGTTTAAGGCCATAAAACGACTTATCCAGCTTGCAGAGATAACCAGGATGTTGAGAATCCACAAATCCAGGGGGTTGCTTCATATAAACATCTTCATTAAGAACGCCATGAAGAAAAGCATTTTGAATATCAATCTTCCGAATAGCCCAACCACGAGAAATAGCAAGAGATAGTAAGAGCCGAATGGTAGTGGGCTTAACAACTGGACTAAAGGTATCATCATAATCAACGCCATATTGCTGTTTAAACCCTTTAGCAACCAGGCGTGCTTTGTAGCGATCAACAGAGCCATCTGGCTTTTGCTTGAGTTTGAAAACCCATTTGCAATCAATAACGTTAAGACCAGCACGAGGAGGAACTAAGTGCCATGTCTTATTTTTTTGAAGTGCCTGAAACTCATCATTCATTGCTTGACGCCAGAGGGGATGCTCCATAGCAGTAATATGTGAAGTAGGTTCAGAGGCAGAAGACCGAACTACAAAATATGTTATTGTTCCATCTGTACGCATCTTGGGTTTCTTGATATTGTGCTTCAATCGAGTACCATACGGATGAGTAGTAGGTGCAGGATCCACATTTGAGGGGACAGGCTTATCAGCCGTTGCGAGGGGAGCAACCGATGCTACAGTAGTTGGTTGACCAACGGCCGAGGATTCGACTGGGCATTGTGCAATATCATCTACTGGCGGAGGAGTCGAAGCCTCAATCATTGGCTGAACAACCGACGCCGATTCGCATGGCAGCGACGCGGAGGATTGCTGCGGCAATTTCGAAGTTGATGTAGACACCAAATTTTCTGCATCCAAAGAGTTAGTAGGCACAGACATATGCATGTAATCATTCTCCAAATTAGTACTGCTATTACCCAAATGTGAGGCACCCAAATCAGGAGCATTATGCGTTGACTGCATGATTGAGGAAGAAATAGGTGGGACTCTCTTGAATGGAAAAACATTTTCATCAAATATGACGTCTCTAGACATATAGACACGACCAGAATCTGTGTCAAGACACTTATACCCTTTATGTAAAGAACTGTAGCCTAGAAAGACACATCCCTTTGATCGAAAAGAGAGCTTTTGTTTGTTATAAGGACGAAGATGAGGCCAACAAGCACACCCAAAATTTTTTAATAAAGAGTAATTTGGTGGGATATGAAAAAGATGCTCTAAGGGGCATTTGTTATCGATGACACGAGTAGGAAGACGATTGATGAGATATGTGGCTGTAAGAAACGCGTCATCCCAAAATTTAATAGGTACATGAGCATGAGCTAGAAAGGCTAGGCCTGTTTCAACAATATGACGGTGCTTGCGTTCAGCAGACCCATTTTGTTGATGTGTGTGAGGGCACGAAACACGATGAGCAATTCCAAGGGAACGAAAAAATGTGTTATGAATTTTCTGATATTCCCCACCCCAATCAGTTTGGACCCACTTGATTTTAGTATCTAGAAGGCGCTCAACATGAGCTTGGAATTGCAAAAATATACGAGGAGCTTCTGTACGATCATGCATCAAATAGATCCACGAAAATTTACTGAAATCATCAATGAAGCTAATATAATATTTAAAACCCCCAACAGATGGAGGTGCAGGGCCTCAAACATCCGAAAAAATAAGTTCCAAAGGTGACGAAGACCTATGGAAAGAACTAGTATATGGTAACTGATGACTTTTTGCTGACTGACACGCATTACAAATTGACAAAGATGACTCACTAGCACACGAAATATTATTGAGACGCAAATTTGATTTTACTACTTGAGATGAAGGATGTCCAAGACGTGCATGCCATTGGTCGTGAGTAGTAGATCTGCTCACCAAGGCATGCTTGAGATCATTGACATCGGATGGCTTAATAGGATAAAGACCAGATTCACACCTCCCATCTAGGAGACTTTTCCTCGACCGTCAATCCTTTATAGAAAAATGCCAAGGATGGAATTCAAAAAATACGTCATTATCACGAGAAAATTTATGAACGGAAAGAAGATGTTTGGAAATTTCAGGCACATGCAAAATATTACGCAATTCAAGAGGACGAGTAGCAGTATTAATTAGAGAATGACCAGTATGCAAAACACGCAAACCTGCTCCATTGCCGACTTGAACTTGTTCACCTCCATGATAGCGTTTACGCACAGCGAGACGATCTAGGTCACTGGTGATATGATCCGTAGCGCCTGTGTCAGTGTACCAATTTGGGTCAATCTTGTAAGAGGAAGTAGCCGCTAGTGCCGTGGGAGGAGCAGAAGAAGGTTCATCTTGATAGGACTCATCCATCCTATGCCAGCAGCGGATAGCAGTATGCCCCACTTTGCCACAGATCTGGCAGAAAGGACGAGTAGAAGGGCCACGACGATCACCAGCAGGACGAGAGGATGCATAACCTTGAGAACGACCACAACCACGATCCCTACGCCCACGATTCTTCTGCTGACCACCACGACCAGCATAATTGGCAGAAGATCCAAGATTTAACTGAAGCTCAGCCTGGTGTTGTAGTTGGCGAGCTTCATACGTCATTAAATGTGCAAACACATCATCAAGCGTGAGGGGTTCACTTTTGGTAGTCATTGAGGTGACGAAGGGATCATAGTCAGGGCCAAGACCAGCAAGAAGATACGCGATCACATCATCATCCTGCAAGGCAGAGCCGGCGGCGGCCAACTCGGTGGCTAGCCCTTTGATCTTGCGAAAATAATTTGCAGCAGATTGATCTCGTTTCTTGGACGTGGCGAGCTCAATACGAATTTGAGTAGTGCGAGCACGAGTTGACAATGAAAACATCCGTTGCAGGGTATCCCACGCCTCCTTGGACGTAGTAGCAGCAACCACATCGTGAAGAATCTCCTCAGACATGGAGGAGAGAAGACCGCTAAGAACCTGTTGATCCTGATCATACCACTGATTATAGGCCGGATTAGAGACCATCTCAGCACCAGCCGCAGTTGAGGAAGGTACCAACTTGGCAGGTGCGACATTGGTGCCATCGAGGTAGCCCATAAGCTTCGTACTCCGTAGATAGGGGAGGAGCTGGGCGCGCCATATGATGAAGTTGTTTTTGGTTAGACGAATTGTGACAGCATGGTGTAGAGTGCTTGGGCCAAAAGTCTCCATTGTAGTTGAGACGGTGTTGGAGATGGTGGATGGAGAGGAGGAGGAAGATATGGTAGACATTTAAAAATAAACTTTTGGCTCTGATACCATATGTTAAGTTGAATGGCTCAATGACCTGACCTAGGGTCACGACCTCATGTATTTATAGATGTGTATAATGAAGATTACATTCTAAATCATAGATTTGTTAACAAACTATGAAATCATAGATTTGGTAACAAAACTATGAAATCATATATTTGGTAACAAACCAGTAAATCATAGATTTTGTAACAAACTAGTAAATCATAGATTTGGTAACAATCTAGTAAATCACTAGATTATCTTACTATACACAAATATGATTTACTCTACGTTTAACAAGATCTTCCTTTGAACTGATGAATAGACGGGGGTCATATCGTTTAAAATCTCGTAGCCAGTTCGCCCCTCTGTCAGGTTGCGAACTATTGGCCTGTTGCGTGGTCACCATGGTTTGCAACATCGCCTAGAAGGATTCCCATATTAATTGTGTGGTGGGATCCAGTCTAGCCGCCGATGCCACCGAAGGTAGTGTAGCTTGTGGAAGAGGTGCAGCTTGTGGTGGAGGTGGTTCCATTGGTGGTGGCAGCGTAATTGGTGGCGACATAGTTTGCAGTGGTGCAGGTGCGTAGGGCCCAGTTGTTGACCCTGTGTCAACTTAAAACATACAATTCATAACCGTCGATCGTCGTTTTCCTATTGAATCGATTATTGTTTTAGTTAGTGTTTCACAACAATATTAATGAATCAAACTAAAATTGTGAAATACGGTACAAAAACAATCTTATCCACGTTAGAAAATCCTGCAAAAAAGGATTCCCGAGCCAAGAAGCCGCTCTGAAGCCGAAGCCGACGCTGTTTAAGCCGTTTAAGCCGTCAGGAGTCAGAGCTGTCGCGCTATAAACAGCCACGTGGCACAATCAGGAGACGACGCGCGTGTAGGTAGGTCCCTGGTCGAGCACAGGTCGCAGGTCGTGGGTTTGGGCTGACCACGAGACATCGTTGGGCCACGGACTTTTTAGGTTTTGGATTGGGCCGCGGGTGTTGGGCATCTGTGGGCTACAAAGAAATCTAGATGGGCCGAGGATAGGATTGGACTGCAGATGTCCTGGTTGCAGAGGATTGGGTCGCGGGTTGTTGTAGATATGGGTTGCGGGTTATTCCGACCTGGATCCGAACCCGTCGGCCTTCGTCATCTTCACCCGAGTTTTCTCGATTTCCTCCGGTGACTTTCTCTCTCCTCTGTTCATCGTCTTCCAACATCCTTTTCTATCCCTTTTTCTCCCTTTCCTCTTTGTTTGTCCCTCTCCTTCCTCTTCTTCCTCCAGCGATGTACGACGTGCATGGGACGTCGAAATTCTTCACTATGGTAGAACCAACACATAAGAATCGGAACCAGTTTTGCACATAAAAGACTCAGGTTTCTTGTACCACTATCTTCATGCTTGTTTCATCCATACCAGCTTCTATTGAGCTTGCACACCATGTATTCCTTGCATGAAAATACAAATCCTTCCCTGCATATAGATCTCATCCTCTACATCTCTGTGTAATTTTTTTTACATATATTTGCTTTTAAGTACAAATTCTCTGATGCAACAATATGTTACAGATAGTAGGAGAAAGTTTTTTTTAGCATTCCGCATGAGTTCGAGTTTTTTTGGGCAACTCGACAGAGAGCTCCTTGGCATACGACTTATTCATGAAATCTTCTCCTCTCAATGTCGCCAAGTTAACGAATTTGTTAATTTAGGATGGGTTAATGAATTTGTTCATTTAAGATGGAAGGAATTTTGAGCATCCCCGATTCCTTTGAGTTTGATATGAATTTGAAAAAACTCTAATTTTCTTGTAGCTATGGAGATCTAATTTGGTAAACCGTTTGGGCTACTTTTAGCTCTTGAATCTTTCATCAAACTTGTTGGGAAGCTCATTTAGAACCTTTGAGAAAAAATGTTGTATCATAAACTCTCAAATTTAGAATAAATCTGAGAAAGAAATACCCACAAATTGAAAAGCTTCTATCTAAAGCTTACTATTTTCATCCTTCAATTTTTGTTTCAAAACATTGTCCATAACTTCTTATTGATAGACCAAGATTGCACTGACCTTTGTTATTCTAAAATACGTTGATTTTGAACTTGAAAAATCTAGAAAGTTTATCGGAAAAATTTACTTTGGTCATAGGGATGCCGACCTCCCTCGGTTTTGAATTCTAGCCATCTTTGAATCTTTTTAATGAACATACTCAATCTAAGTTTTTTTTTTTTTTTTTTTTTTTTTTTTTTTTTTTTTTTTTTTTTTTTTTTTTTTTTTT
>NW_019272055.1:1127455-1129889 GCF_002738345.1 Cucurbita maxima
TTTTTTTTTTTTTTTTTTTTTTTTTTTTTTTTTTTTTTTTTTTTTTTTTTTTTTTTTTGGGTAAAGACACAAAGGATTTGATACAATTGGTCGATTTTGAATTCAAATCTGCAAAAAAATAAGTAAATAAATAAAATCTAATGATGGGGGACATTTTCATAATTATATCGAACTCGAGGGGAATTTTTGTAATTTTCTATTTTTTTTTAATATTTTGTTTTAAAAAATCTAAAATTTTTCTAAAGATTCTTAAGAAAGTTTCACGCTTGAAGTCAAGAAGGTGAAAGATGAAACGACATACCAACAACTATCTGGTACTCTTATCTATCTAACTTTAACTCGACCTAATATTTCTTATGTAATTAAAGTTATGAGTCGATACATGCAAAGTCCAAAAAAGCCTAATTTGGACCAGCTCAACAGATCATGAGATATGTCATAGGTACAATTGACAATCATCTTTCATACAAAAGAATCAAAGACTAAGCTAGTTAGATACTGTGATGCTAATTGTAATGACCCTAAATTTCTACATACCCAGAGTCGCTACTAATATCTCATCCTCATTTATAATGTGGAAATATAACTTTTACATGAACATCATATATAATGTAAACTTCGAAAAACGCTTTAAACAACTTCTCTAGAAAACACAGTCATGTTCTTACATGTTAAAATAAGAAATACTGAAATTTAGAGAAGATAAAAGCAATACAAAATAATTTAAAACAATGAAATACGTAACAACCCATTTTAACCTAAACCTATAAATTTAAATATGAATCTACCATATGCACGTGCCACAGTCTCTGTTCGTGATGCCACCGTCCTCCGTACAAGTGCATCTTGCCTTTATCTGAAAAATGATGTGTGTATTTCAAAGAATAATCAGTAAGTGGCCCCACACTAGGGGGCTATGCAAATGCAAACACATGTAATCATGATTTAAAGATCTATCTCTAACATCATAAGGGTGGCCTCCAAGCTTGGACAAATTCGATATGTAGTACTTCCCGACACACGACTCACATATGCGAGTGTGAATCTCTAGGGCGCTCGCACACCCCCTGGACCCTCTAGTCAAGTTAATTTGTAGCGACGTTCGAAGGTCAACAGAACTCCATAGTGTCATGCCCCTCATGAACACCCTCATCTGTGCGCATTCACACTCATCATCATACTGTGCGCGTTCGCACTCATCATCTCTAGGGAAAGTAGCCCTATACTTATGAACATACAATATGCATGAGGTCCGTCTAAATCCATCCTAATGTCTCTTTTGACACAACCTTCTAGTCTCATCTTTTTGTTACTCTAGTAAACATACTCATGGATATTTATATTAATATCATTTTCATGCTCTTAAGGTTGTTTCCTATGTCGATCTAACGTCATGATGCAATATGGCACTCATCATCATATAGCATGCTCAATATGAAAAACATCATCATTATTAAGGTAAACGTCACGCAATCATCATACTCATCATATTACTATAAAGTGCATCAAACATATCAAGTACGTCATTCATCGAAATATATATACTACGCAAGTCATCAAGCATCATAACTCACACATCATCATAATTCATACATCATCATATACTAGCATACGACATCATACGACACAGTTCATATATCATCATAACTCATACATCGTCATATACTAACAAACGAAATCGTATAATACAACTCATAAATCATTGTAACTCATACATCATCATAACTAACATACGACATCGTATGACAGTTCATATATAATCATAACTCATACAATTTTTAGTCTATCCTATAATAAGGCCACTCCTCAAGAGCTACTCCAAAGGTTGTCGGGGTTCACTTTCTATCACACCGTTCGTCACCTTTCGTTAGTATTTCATATTTTAATTAATTATCCAATTAACAATGTGAAATACGGGTTTAAAATGGTCTCAGTAAAAATCGAATTCTACATTTTCATTCTTTCTAAATTTTGTTGAGGAATAAACTTAAATTAAAAATATGTTAATATTATTTCAAGTTGCTTGAACCATTCCATCCAAATAGTGATGGGTACAAATAATAATAATTTCTCACATCTTCTATTTTCCTTCTATGTTTTTTTTCCTTTCCTTCAAATGACGATGCAATTTACGTAATATCTTACTATTATTTAATTTGATATACAATTTTATTTTTGGTCATTTTCAATTAATTATGATTTTCTTTTTATTTCCTAAGAATGAATATGCAATTTACCTAAGTAAAATGATTTTCTTTTTCTTTTTTACAAATTTTAATAAATAAAATATAGCAAAAATTTAAATAATTGAAAGAGAATAAAAAAAATGAAGATCTAACTTGCAATAAACTTTTCTCTCTTCAAATTTGAATTTTTTTTTTTTTTTTTTTTTTTTTTTTTTTTTTTTTTTTTTTTTTTTTTTTTTCTTTCTTTA
>NW_019272055.1:1129936-1203226 GCF_002738345.1 Cucurbita maxima
TTTTTTTTTTTTTTTTTTTTTTGTCAAAGGAACCTAATTTTTTTATATATATATTTATTTTTATTTGTTTATTTTGGCTATTACACTGACTAGGGAAGAGATCGGGGTACTCAAGATTAATAACTAAGTATGTGTTCAAATGTGGTTCGGGAACAATTTATTCTTGTAGTAAAAGAACCAATAGTATCATGGTCAACTATAAAAACAGAGTACAAAACTACAATAGAGTAGCTCAGAGAGTAGCTTAGGAAAGTACTTAGAGAGAGTCATGAAAGAAGAAATCGAGATGCAACAAATCAAGACAGATAACCAAGTGGCAGACTTGTTTACAAAAGAGCTAAATACTGACAAATATGAGTGCTTTCATTGTCAGCTCAACATGGTGCGCGAATGAGCACTACTACTGAGGAAGAGTGTTAAAATATTGTCACTAGCCCAATGGTCAAACCCAATAATTGTATGAGCATATTGTATATTTATTTTAATAAAATGTCATAAGATAAGGAATCACTGCAAGGGGAGTAAGATTCGAATTACCTTATTGATCGAATATCTCAAGGCAAGAACATTGTTTGAGATTCGAATCACTCCACAAGCAAGATCGATCATGTCTAGTTTGAATGATTCTTGTTTATCAAATATCTCAAGACAAGAACACTTATTGAGATTCGAATCACTTCACAAACAAGATTGATCATGTCGAGCTTGAATGATTCTACATGCAATCTAAACTACATAAAATTGCAAATAAACTTACTGCAAGGGGAGTAAGATTCGAATTACCTTATTGATCGAATATCTCAAGGCAAGAACATTGTTTGAGATTCGAATCACTCCACAAGCAAGATCGATCATGTCTAGTTTGAATGATTCTTGTTTATCAAATATCTCAAGACAAGAACACTTATTGAGATTCGAATCACTTCACAAACAAGATTGATCATGTCGAGCTTGAATGATTCTACATGCAATCTAAACTACATAAAATTGCAAATAAACTTACTGCAAGGGGAGTAAGATTCGAATTACCTTATTGATCGAATATCTCAAGGCAAGAACATTGTTTGAGATTCGAATCACTCCACAAGCAAGATCGATCATGTCTAGTTTGAATGATTCTTGTTTATCAAATATCTCAAGACAAGAACACTTATTGAGATTCGAATCACTTCACAAACAAGATTGATCATGTCGAGCTTGAATGATTCTACATGCAATCTAAACTACATAAAATTGCAAATAAACTTACTGCAAGGGGAGTAAGATTCGAATTACCTTATTGATCGAATATCTCAAGGCAAGAACATTGTTTGAGATTCGAATCACTCCACAAGCAAGATCGATCATGTCTAGTTTGAATGATTCTTGTTTATCAAATATCTCAAGACAAGAACACTTATTGAGATTCGAATCACTTCACAAACAAGATTGATCATGTCGAGCTTGAATGATTCTACATGCAATCTAAACTACATAAAATTGCAAATAAACTTACTGCAAGGGGAGTAAGATTCGAATTACCTTATTGATCGAATATCTCAAGGCAAGAACATTGTTTGAGATTCGAATCACTCCACAAGCAAGATCGATCATGTCTAGTTTGAATGATTCTTGTTTATCAAATATCTCAAGACAAGAACACTTATTGAGATTCGAATCACTTCACAAACAAGATTGATCATGTCGAGCTTGAATGATTCTACATGCAATCTAAACTACATAAAATTGCAAATAAACTTAGTCATTGGCTAAAAAAAGCATAAATGCTTCTTTTATATATATTTTCCAAGTCTACTTACAAATACAACATACATGGCTTTATATATATTTTCCAAGTCTACTTATAAATACAACATACATGTCTTTATATAACCTCAAAATGAAACTATTCCAAGAGTTGTAACATTCATACTTAATGGCCTTAATTAACCATTATAATTGTAACCTAAAGTAAATTAAACGTCTTGAAATACATTAATAAAATACAATAACTCTAAATTACTCTAAATTGTAATCCACTCAAAATTCAAAACATGAAACTTTATTCTTCTTCAATGTGGCATGAATTAAAATATCTTTTGATAATTTCAACAATATTTTCTTCACATCTTTATTGATGTCTCTTGGTTCCTATCATTTTAAGTTAAGGGTGTGATGACAGATTGTTTACCGGTTATTTAATATTCACCATTTCCCCCCTTTTTTCAGGTACGATTGAGGGGGAAGGTGCTTGGGAGCTATGGTATCATAGAGGTGTGCTGACTTGAGGCGTTCGTGTTATTTTATATTTCTTTCTTTTGTTGTCATTTTTATTGGTTTCCCGCACCCGTTTGCAGTTTGTATATAACTAGAACATTACATGTTTTGTATCTCCATTGATTTGAATTTTGGCAATGGTATTGTATGATTTTAAATCACGTGAAATTTTATTGTATTTATATTTGTTTGTTTTATTTTACTTTCCCTTTATTTATTTTTGTTTTCTGTCTTTTCGTCATAGTTTGATTTATCGAAATCTTGAACATCGGGTAACGACACTACAAGATGAGAAGTATCACGCAGTCATGGATGAAGAAATAAGAGTCATGGAGCGAAATTAGATGTGAACATTGATCGAATTACCATAAGGTAGTCAACCCATTGGAGTAGAGTGGATGTACAAAAAGAAGATAAATGCTCAAGGCAGAATAGAGCAGTACAAGATGAAGCTCGTTGTAAAGAGTTCAACAAAAGGTAGGAATAGACTATGATGAAGTGTTTGCACCGGTTACAAAGACGAAAGACAATTAGTCTTTTCATTGCTTTGGCGGCTTTAATTGGCAAATTTAGCATATGGATGTAAAGTCAATTTTTTTTTAAGAAGTGTACGTAGAGAAACGACAAGGATATGGGAGAATATAAGAATACAATTGAACTTATAAAAATTAGAATAAACAAGGGAGCTCTCGCATGGAGTATGGCCAAAGATAAATATAAAAAATTTCGACACTTATACCATCCATTTCTTTTAAGTTATCTTGAATTATGTCACGATCTGATTTTCGAGACTTCAAAAAATCATACCACGACGATTTGATTTTCGAGACTTCAAAAAATCATTTCACGACAAAAAAATAAAAATAAAAATAGATAAAATAAACAAATAAAAAATAGAAAAATACGACAAGATTTTGCGTGATTTAAAGTGATACAATATCATGGACGAAAACCAAAATCCAACTGAATAGAAATGCAAAATATGTATTGTTTTATTTATTTGCAAACGGGAACCGGAAATCAAAAGAATACAAATTTACACTAATGCTCTGGATCGACACTTCAATGTAACAGTTCAGCTCTCAAGCACCTCCCCACCTTGACCGGTACTTAAAAGGAAAAAGGGAAAGGAGTGAGTATAAAAAAATACTTAGTCATCACATCTTTAACCTAATAAAATTCTAGAGACTTATCATAGAGCTCTAAGAAGTTTGAGCTAAGTGAGATCGTCATCCCTCAACCATTATCAAAGAGCAAAGTCAACCATTATCAAAGAGCTAAGTTTAGAAATCATGCCAGTAAAGATATTTAAATTCATGCCACCTTGAAGAATAATGAAGTTTCATGTTTTGAATTTTGGGTGGATTACAATTTAGAGTAATTTAGAGTTATTGTATTTCATTAATGTATTTTAAGACTTTTAATTTACTTTAGGTTACAATTACATAATGGTTAATTAAAGTCATTAAGTACGAATGTTACAACTCTTGGAATGCCTTTAATAGTTTCTTTTTGAGGCTATATAAAGCCATGTATGTTGTATTTGTAAGAAGACTTGGAAAATATATATGAAAGGAGCATTTGTGCTTTCTCTAGCAAAAAATGGAAATACACAACACTCTCTCTCATGTATACACTCAAGGAATTTTAGGCCAATCTGTTTGCACTCATGTACGCAAATGAAGCTCTCAATCTGAGTTCTTAAATTTTTTAGTAGAGCCCGATTGGATTTTTTTATTTTGGGTTGAATAAAAACTATAAAGATAAAAACAAATTGAAAATAAACACAAAGGAAACATATATCCGATCTTGAGCCTGAAGCTCTGATACCAAATGATAACATACGACTCTAAGAAATTCGAGCCTAATTCAGGTATTACCTGACTATTACTTCACACCACAATGATGTCTACCACGAGTTAATCTATTTGTGTAGACCCTCATCTCCTCTCAAAGTGGGTTTCCTCCAAACACACAATTGTAACTCCTCAATATAATACCTATGTAGTCCCCGTCCACTCTGAGGGCGGGTTTGTTCTACACGTAATAGTATATCCTCAATTAGTTGCTTGTGTAGTCCTTGATCCCCTCTCAAGATGGGTTATTGCACACACTAGTGATTCCTCATGCTATCTATTATTTAGTCTTCGATCCCTCTCAAAGCGGGTTATCGTACATCCAATAGTAGTTCCTCGTTTCACCCACTTATGTAGTCTCTTGTCCCCTCTTAAGACGAGTTTTCATACATACGGTGGTAGTTTCTTATATCGTCTACTCGCTAGTCCCTTGTCTCCTATCAATGTGCGTTATACTCTACACACAATATTGAGTTTTCGGGCCACTATTTATGTAGTTCCTTGTCCTCTATCAAGGCAGGTTATATCCTACACACACAGTGACTCCTCAAATAGTTATGCTCGCATTACGACCGATCTTATAGGTTCTCGTAGTTCACCTTGGGTGTCGTGGAGATATATTAGGTTCTAGGGCATCTAGGCGAATTAGGTCACAACTTCCATTTTCAAGTCTTTCAAGGTTAGCTCCTTGTGGCTAAGCCAAATCTCGGGGTGCATCTAGGTCTCTGATCGCCGCTCACAATCCTTGGGTGCTCAACATACTGGAAACGTATTGACTTAAGACGTTACATAACCACTCTAGTTCTACCACCCTTGTCACTTTGATTCATGCATGTTTTACTAAGGAGATATTCTATCTATCACTTTGTATACAAAAATAATTTATAGATACAGTTACCTGAATCTAGCATACGATTTAATCATACAATTAAAACATGCTCAATAGGGAGATAACCTCCATCTAGCACCGGGAGCACAAATCACAATTTTTCCATCTTCCATTCTAGTGCAGCAAAAAGACATTTAATAAACATGCATCTTCTATATTCGCTTGGGACAATTTCATAATTTTCCTTAATATGCTTACACATTTATCAGAAAAGCTTATTAAAGTCCTAAACATGCATATTTTAACCACCTAAGGTGAGGATAAGCTCAAATGCTAGCAAGTTCTAGCAATCCTTACATGTATTTCTTGCTTAGAGTTTGGTGGCTCAAATTCTTCTCGTTGAAAGCTCCAAAATTTTTGAAATCTTTCTGGTAGGTCCTACATCGAGTTAAATTAAGGTCAGTGCCGAAAAGGGAAGCAAGCACTAAGTTTAAGTCAGTTCTTTGACGGCGAGAACGGAAGTCAAACCAAGCAAAAGTGGGGTCTCACGCGCCCCCATGCACCGATGGTTGATCGGTTATGCATGTGCACGCACGGGTAGGTGGGCAGCTCCAATGTGTGAATCCCAACCAGCGTAAAGTTTACCTTCTGATTTTCAGATGGAGACACGTGGCGCACTCTAGTAGGCGCTTGTAGGTGATTCGGGTTTTTGGTTCCGACTCGGGTTGGCGGTAATTGGACCAGGTCGCACGCGGGTTGGTGGTTCGGTTTCTGGGTTGGGTCAAAAGTCCAAGCGACGTGTAACACAAACCACTTAACGCATTGCTCCAGTCTACTACTGACACGTGTCATCCCAACTCATTCTCCTCCCTTTCTGTTGTCACGTGTCGTTTGAGTTCTTGGTCTGCGTGCATTTTTTCCATAATCCAATTAGAGTTGATGAGGTATTTTTCTTATAATTTTTAGGTGAATGGAGACATAAATAAACATATTGAAACTCTTTTTTTTGGCACCTTTATGAGCTTTACAACGTCCTCAAAATCCGATCCCGACTTGAATCCTCTTCGATTTCATTCAAGAATTTTTTGAGGATTCCTTAACACGACATTAATTTAGAGTTCAACACACGGGAAAGCTTTCGAATCTTTAGAAAGAACTGTGACAAAGGTCCTCATTTCTTGAAGGAAAAGGTCATTACCACGAATCTTTGATCGCTTCCTTGTGAAAATACAACCGAAGTCGTGGATATAGGTCTCGGTTTGGAGTGCTTGTCCACAGTTCCTTCCTTCTTCAAAAACCTTAAATTCCTCTCTCTACACTTTTCTCTCTCGTTCATTATTTCTTTTAATATTTTCTTCCCCGAGAGGAACAAAATTACTATTTTACCCTTAGATTATTTTGACTAACATTTTTTTTTATCTATTTTATTATTATTATTTTTTTAGGTTCCTCGTATCTTTTCTACTACATTCTTAGATTCGACTTCTACATCTTTCAATCAAATTTGAAAAGTTCGTATTAAAAGAAAGAATAAAAAAACATATTTTTAAATATTATTATAATTATTATATAAATGTTTTTATTACCTTTAAATAAAAACATATTTGGTTGCATAAAGTGGTGAGTGTTGAATTTGTTTTATTACCTTAAAATCATTTTTGGATATTCTCTAAAATGTTTCTTAAAAAACAACTCTTAAATTAATCTGTTTCTAGCTACTTATTAAGATTTTTTAAACTCAAGTAACCTAAAATCATTATTAAAAAAAAAAAAAAAAAAAACTATATGAAACATATTTTTAATTATTAAAGATATCACTTGATAACCTTTTCAATTTTGAAAATTAAGTTTATAATTGATTTTTTTGTTATCTAAATTTTATGTTTTTAAAATATTTTACTTTAAAAAAATAAAAAAAAACATAGTAAAAAATGGGTAACTCTACAAGTATAATTTTAAAAATAAAAAATAAAAAATAAAAAATATGAAATTGACGAATAACATTTTTTTAAGAAAAAAATTAATTTATCACTAAACTTACTATAAAAATTTTATTAAATTGTAATTCAAACTTGAATTAATGTCCTAATCTTTATTGGGTTCCAATAATCTTAATCTTAAAAAAAAAATCATATTTTTTTAATGAATTATAATTGGTTAATATTTGTGAATTTTTTTGAACTTCTTGAAAATAATTTTTTTTTAAATATATTTTCACCAAATTATTTTATTTTAAATTTTAAAAAAGTGGTGGGAGAATCAGCAACAACAGTAGTATTTAACTAAATTTGAGTTCTAATTTAATCAAATGAAAAGGTCAGTATGAAAAATGATTGGGGGCAAAGAGTTCTTGAGGGTTTTCCTTTCCTTGTCCTTTCCTTGATGTTTTTATGTTCTTGACATGACGTGAAGGTTGATCTTTGCCGTACGCGTGGATATCGTTGAATCTGGCCGTTCACGTAGAGTCGGATCATGTTTAAATTGTACAAAATCATGTCAACAGTCGATTTCTCTTGACTCAGAGCATTTCTTCTTGGTGGGTTTTCCCTTCTCAATCCTCTTCATCTTTCCTATCTAATGTTCTACAATCCTGTTCTTCATCATTGTTACTTCTTATTTTCTGCTGATTAAGTGTTTTTGTTCGATTCTGTAGCGTTTTAAGCTGCCGGTACCTGCTACATTCAAGGCGGAAGTTCAGGCAGTGATTCGAAACCTTGGTAAAGGATTCATCTCCTTTTTTCCCGCTTTCTGGCTTTGAAGTTTATTTATGTTATTCGCTAGTCTGTTGTTGAGCCAAACTCTGTTATGT
Organism: Cucurbita maxima; assembly: GCF_002738345.1. NCBI lineage: Eukaryota > Viridiplantae > Streptophyta > Magnoliopsida > Cucurbitales > Cucurbitaceae > Cucurbita > Cucurbita maxima. The sequence goes on from NW_019272055.1 coordinate 1,137,687, forward strand.
TTCTTTGACACTATTTGATCAATCTAAATTCCGTATTGTCTTCTCAGATTTGTTGTGTTAAATCGATTTAATGTCTATGCGTTTCGAAAATTTGTTTTCCAAGATTTCTGTGATCCAAATTTGGGATTCATTGAATCCTAATGTTTGTGATTATAAGTTCTTTTAGAGTCTATGAATGTACTATCAAACACGGGATGCTGTTTCTAAATTCGTTACCATACACACTGATTCATTGAATTTCTTGTTTTCAATTTTGTGATTCAACGGATGTGTGGATGGGAATAGTACAAGAATCAGTGAGTGTTAGATCCGGCATTTGAGTTCAAATCTTATATCATCTTTTTGTCCGAATTGCAATGATTAATCTATGTTTAAGGCTTACTGAATGTTAAAGATAATGTATACTCATTAGCTAGTTTTTGACTTGAAAGTTTATGTCTGGAATGAGTGGTCATGGATGGCCAGTTTAATGGCTGCATTAAAAGAGATAGCTGTTATTAATTTGAAGTAGATTTTGTGTAACGGCTCAAGCCCACCGCTAGCAGATATTGTACTCTTTGGGCTTTCCTTCAAAATTTTTAAAACTCGTCGGCTAGGAAGAGGTTTTCACACCCTTATAAAGAATGCTTCGTTCTTCTCCCCAACCAACGTGGAATCTCACATTTTATTTGTGATTTTTGGATGTATGATACAGTATAAAAACCTGTCCGGTGATATTATTATTTAGGATTGTGGAAGGTAATACATGTGGGAGTTTCACTTTTATAAGATAAATTAATCACCTAACTGCTGCTAATGAACTTTCTGTAATAACCGACAGGGCACAAAGTCTGGTCTGGTCTTTTTATTTATGAATCACCTGCATAGTAATGAACTTCTCGGTTTTTCAGGCAATGATTGCACCAATAGGAGTAGCATTTGCTGTGGGTCTTCTTGGATGGGTTTATCAAGCACTGAAACCTTCCCCCCCAAAGATATGTGGATCTGCAAATGGGCCTCCAGTGACTTCACCTAGAGTAAAGCTTAATGATGGTAGACATTTGGCCTACAGAGAATTTGGAGTTCCTAAGGAAGAAGCTCAATGCAAAATCATTATGTCCCATGGCTACAATAGCTCCAAAGATATGTACTTACCTGCCTCTCAAGTATGATGTCATTATTCTTCCCTTACTCATAAATGCCAGAATTGCTCAAACTTCTTGTCCTTGGGATGTTTAAGGTTGAAACATTGGTTTAAGTTCCTAACATTGGTGATGAGTGATGAGCATTAATAAACTATGTTACCAGTTCATTAGCTTATCAAACTTAATCTAGTTTTCTGTTACCTTACCATTAAAATATATCTTTGATTCTCGTAACCATGATATTGGTTATTTAGTCTTGTATTATAGTTTACCATATGTATCATATTTGACCCCTTTGTTATAGGCAAATATCTTGTATGATTGAGGATATTTAGCATTCCATTATGGTTTACCATAGGTACCATATTTGACCATTTATTATAGGCAAATATTGCATTCCATTACGATTTAATAAAGGTATCACATTTGCCGTTTTATTATCGACAAAAATATCTTGTATCCATTTATTTCTCTTTCCATATATTTTGTAATTTATTTGATTTTATAAATGATTATAAATAGAGAATTCTCACCGCCCATTAATTTTAACAAATATTCTCAATACCTAAGGCCCTCTTCATCGCTGATCAATTGAAGTGAGAATCCCTTTGCTTCTGTCTTATTATTTTATCATATTTTTTATTTTCAGGAATTTATAGATGAGCTTAAGCTGTACATAGTATTATATGACAGAGCTGGTTATGGAGAGAGTGACCCGTATCCAGCACGTTCGGTGAAATCAGAAGCATTTGACATTCAAGAATTAGCAGACAAATTGCACCTTGGCACAAAATTTTATGTAATTGGATGTTCAATGGGAGCATCCTCTATTTGGAGCTGTCTAAAATACATTCCAGACAGGCACTTCTTCATTTCACTGTGATCAGTTCCCACTTTTTTGGACCTTTTTATAGACTTTCCCTAACTCTTAATGGAGCTTTATTTGCAGACTTCTAGGAGCTTCCTTAGTGGTACCTTTTGTGAATTACTGGTGGTCTTCCATTCCTTCTGCATTATCACTACAGACTTTTAGGAGGCTTCCTCAATCTTACCAACGGACGTATCGGATTGCACGTTACACACCTTGGTTATACAACTGGTGGATGACACAAAAATGGTTCCCAACGTTGGGCGCTGATGGCATGTTCTGTGATTCAGATTTGGAGATATTAAAGAGACTTTCAGGATGCCTAAATCATGAACAGGTACTTTTCTTCTCTGCAATAAATCAATGAATGAATAGCATATGTTTCTAGATGCACAATGGATGCACACTTGATCCAACTTCCCTAGTTTCATCTGACTTTTTAAGTGTTAAAGACAATTTGGAACAATATCTATCACTTTTTCTATGAACACTTCACGTAAGTCACGTCTTTATTTCATCTACCCTTTATGTTACTTTTGCTATTAAATTTAGGAAAAAGTAACACAACAAGGCGAACACGAATCACTTAACCGAGACATGCTGGCTATTTTGGGAGCAAAATGGGAATTTGACCCCATCCTCGACTTGAGCAATCCATTCCCTAACAACGATGGCTCTGTTCATCTTTGGTCCGGTAGTGAAGACCGTGTGGTTCCTATTGAGGTGAATCGTCTTATAGCAGAGAAACATCCATGGATTCAGTATCACGAGGTTCCTGACGCTGGGCATCTAATAATACATGATTCTGAAAAATTTGAAGCCATAATAAGGGCACTTTTGGGTAGATAAGTTCATCCACTCTGCCATCATGTCATGTACTGTTGTATTGTATTAGGTACATTACTTCCACGATAAACTTCCGTACAATAGTAGCAACAAACTTATCCTCCTGGAAATGACTGAATGTTGATTGTGTTATGTAGCTTGACTCGCCTTGGAACAGCTTTGTAAAGGTGATGGATCAAATCCAAAATAGAATCTGTAACTGTTATGCACGTTGCCAGAATTGGCTTCTATTTCTTGATTCAACGTTAAAATCTCTGGGAATGATTTGGTCTTTCTCTTGGAATAACCTACTATATTTGGCCCACTATCGAATGTCTAAACAAAGAACTAAAATGAAACAACAACTTGAGGGGAGAGCTTCTGAATATCTGCACTTAACTCTTGCTACGGCATTGGTTAAAATATCTGCACATTGCTCTCTAGTGCATACGAATTTCACAACGATTTGTCTCTTCTCAACACACTCACGAATGAAGTGGGAGTGAGTGTCAATGTGTTTGCTGCATTCATGAAATGCTGGATTCTTCATCAGTGTAATCGCAAATTTGTTATCGATGTAGAGAGTTACCAGCTGTAGTTCACTTCTAGTCATTTCGTTCAACCAAATTTTCAGTCACAATGCTTGGCACGACGCCGTAGTTGTTGCCATGAACTCGGTCTCACAGGAAGATAGTGCCACAGTTCGCTGCTTCTAAGATTGCCAAGAGATCAAATTTCATTGAGATAAAACGTCATTCCTGCGATGTTTTTTCTATCGTCAATGTCTCCCGCAAATTATTTATCGGTAAAACCGACTAGTTCTTCAGAACCTCGTCCTCTTTGATACTTCTACCCATAGCTTGCGGTTCCTTTCACATAGCGGAGAATGTGCTTAACCACTTGATGATGCATCATAGTTGGCTTTTCCATGTACCTACTCATTATTTCAACAGCGTATTAAAGGTTCGGACGAGTATGAGTCAAGTACCTTAGACTTCTGATGACACACCTATACCCAGTGGGATTCCTTGCTTATAAACCCAATGTCAACCTCTTAATTAGCCTATGTGGGACTCCTCCCCCAAAAGTTCTCAACAATTCTCCCCTCGAACAAAGTACATGTCATGACCCAATTTTTGAGGCTTCAAAAATTGGTTGGGGACCAAAAAGACAAAAACGAAAACAAATAAAAAGAAAGAAAGCAAAAAGAAGAGTAAAATAAAAAGATGAAAATCCAATAAAATTAAAGTAGAAGAAAGTGAATTGTAATTTTCAAATATTTCAAACGAGAATTTAAATTTACAAAAAGGAAATACAAATATAGAGGGGAATTTACAAACGACTCTAAAAGACTGAAAAGGGACTTGACGCTCCGGAACGACTCCCTCTGTGACCGCACAACTCTCGAACGCTCCTCTACCTCAACCGATAGTCTGCGAACAACTAAGAAAAAAAAAAAAGAAGAATGGGATGAGTATAAAAATTATACTCAGTAAGCCACCTACTTGTAGGCTCTCATCGCATCCTAACTTAACAAAATTCCTACGGTCTTCTAATTGACTCTACGACGTCTGGTTCTAGTCTTAGTCCCTTTGGGGCTCGCCCATTGGGACTTGCTCTTTGGAGCTTCATTGGTTCTTCGTCCTTTCATTTGATACTTATGGGTTCCTTATGGCGAGCTGTAATGACCGGTATCTCTCTATGAGGTGCTACCTTTACATGGCTATTTGAGACTACATGGTATCTAGCTTAAGGGTGTGCTAAGTACCTCTTAAGCCCATATAGTCCCCCTAGGGAGCGCGACCCAACCCATTCCCATGCAGCTATTGGGCTGTACGACGTGGAGACACATTTCCGATGTGAAATGGGTAAAAGCAGTAAGAACTGATCGGGAACCCTTGGTCCTCCCACGAAGCTATGGATACCGTTCACACAAATAGCAGCTTAAGAACACTCATAAGGTACTTCTTCGTTGTGGTAATCTGTTCGGCTCCTAGGGGAAGGTTATTGTTAAGGATCACGTGTTTGAGTTGATTTAGTTTTGATTTGATTTAGTTTTTGATTTGTTTACTGGTTTGTTACTAGATTTTCTGCAGATTTTTAGGTAGATTTTCTAAATATCTTTTTGTATTCTCTGGATATATAGAGAACATTCTTGCTCTTCATAATTTAATTTTTTCATCAATCATTCAATCACTCACTCTTTTCACTAACAATTGGTATCAGAGCAGTCTTCTTAAGAGATCTATGAGATAAAAATGGGAGGAGAATCTAGTTTTTCAACTGTTGCACCACCAGTCTTCGATGGAGACAATTATCAAATGTGGGTAGTTTGTAGGGAGACTTATTTGGAGGCTTTGGATCTTTGGGAAGCAATAGAAGAAGATTACGAGGTCCCTCCACTTCCAGCAAATCCTATTGTAGCACAAATTAAAGTACAAAAGGAAAAGAAGACAAGAAAATCAAAGGCAAAAGCTTGCCTATTTGCAGCTATATCTCAAATGATCTTCATGCGAATAATGTCCCTCAAAACAGCAAAGAAAATCTGGGATTATCTCAAGGTTGAATATGAAAAAGATGAGAGGATTCATGGAATGAAAGTCCTGAATTTGATTAGGAATTTCGAGTTGCAGAAGATGAAGGAGTCTAAGTTGAAAGAGTACTCTAACAGACTTCTCAACATTGCCAACAAGGTGAGATTGCTTGATTCTGTGTTAAATGATTCCAGGATCATTGAAAAGCTGCTAGTCACTGTTCCAAAGAAGTTTGAAGCCACCATTATTACTCTAGAGAACACTAAGGACTTGTCAAAGATTTCTCTTACAGAGCTCTTGAATGTTTTACAAGCATAAGAGCAAAGGAGGTCTATGAGGAAAGAAGGGGTGATTGAAGGTGTCTTACCTGTTAAGCATCAAGACAACAACAGGTATAAAAACAAGAAAAATTTCAAAAACCAATCGACGAATGGGATTCATCTGCCAATTATCAAAAGACAAAAGGAGGAGGTTCCAAAAAGTCCTATGCACCTTGCCATCGTTGTGAGAAGAAATGTCATCCACCATACAAGTGTTGGAGAAGACCTGACGCCTTCTGCTCCAATTGCAATCAACTTGGACATGAAGCTGGAATTTGCAAAGCCAAAGATCAGGTGAAAGAAGTAGATGCACAAGTAGCTGATCAAGAAGAAGAAGATCAATTGTTTCTGGTCACTTGTTCCTCAGGCAAAGAAACAAGCGAGAGTTTGTTGATTGAATGTGGGTGCAAATATCACATGACATATGACAATGCGTTTTTTGAGGAATTAAGAGACACTGAAGTCAAGAGAGTGAGGATTGGTAATGGTGAACACTTGAAAGTCAAAGGAAAAGGCACAGTAGTTATAACAAGCTATGAAGGTACAAAATTTATTCCAGATGTTTTATTTGTATCTAAAATTGATCAAAATCTCTTAAGCGTTGGTCAGTTACTTGATAAAGGCTATAAAGTGTTGTTTGAGAATAAGCAATGCGTGATCAAAGATGCTAGTGGCAAAGACTTGTTCAATGTCAAAATGAAAGGAAAAAACTTTGCTCTAAATCCGACGGCCTTTATATCCAGAGTTAGTGCCACTGTGATTTGGCACAAAAGACTTGAGCACTTTCATCATCGAGGTTTGCTTCAGATGCAGTCAAAGAAGCTGGTAGAAGGACTCGCTAACATTGTTGATGTCATGCCTCTTTGTCGTGCTTGTAATTTTGGGATGCAACATAGGCAACCCTTTCCTAAACAGGCATGGAGAGCCTCAAAAAAGCTGCAACTGGTTCATACTAATCTTTGTGGTCCTCAGCGAATACCATCATTAAATGGTAATCTTTATTACATTGTTTTTATTGATGATCTAACAAGAATGTGTTGGATCTTCTTGCTAAAGAAAAAGTAAGAAGTTGCGGGTGTATTTTAGAAATTCAAAGCCAGAGTTGAGAATGAAAGTGCATGCTTGATTCAGATCATAAAATCAGATAATGGCAAGGAGTATACTTTAGAAACATTTAACAGGTTTTGTGAAGATGCTGGAATTGAACATCAATTGACAGCACCATACACTCCTCAATAGAATGACGTCAGTGAAAGGAGGAATAGATTCATAATGAAGATGACGAGATACATGCTTCATGAGAAGGATTTTCCAAAACGTTTTTGGGGAAAAGCAGCAAATATTGTTGTGTGCTTGCAAAATCGAATTTCAACAAAAGCTGTGAAGGACCTGACACCATTTTTGGTATGGTTATAAACCTTCTTTAAAGTTCCTTAGAGTATTTGGATGTCTTTGCTTCACTTACATTCCACAGGTCAAGCGTATTAGCTTGACAAAAAGGCAAAAGCTAGCATCTTTGTTGGGTATAGCACTATATCCAAAGCTTACAGAGTTTTTCAACCACACACTAGTCGTATTATTGTGAGCCGAGATGTTCATTTTGCTGGAAATGAGCAATGGAATTGGGAAGAACTGACGAAGGTGAATAAGATTTCTAATGCACCAAACAATTTAATCTTTGGTAGCATGCTAGAAGAGTCTGAAGATGAACGACAAGAAGAGTCTGAAGATCAACGACAAGATGCTTTGGTTGATGATGCACCTGTTAGAGGAGGAGCTTTCGATGATCGAGAAAAATAAAACCTAAGAGTTGATTGATCGACCTCTAAATAAAAAGATAATTGGAGTAAGATGGGTGTATAGAAAAAAGCTTGGAGTTCACAACATCTAAACAAGGAGGAGTGTTAAAGATCACATGTTTGTTTAGATTTTTGTTAGTTAGTATATGATTAAATCTTCTTATAGTTAGGAGTTGATTTAGTTTCTGATATGTTTACTAGTTTGTTACCAGATTTTCTGCAGATTTTTAGGTAGATTTTCTAAATATCTTTTTCTATTCTTTGTATATATATATAAAACATTATTGCTCTTCATAATTTAATCTTCTCATCAACCATTCAATCACTCACTCTTTTCACTAACAGTTTATATCTAGTTCGAGTGACTTGACACTCATAACTACAACTCCCTAAGCTCCTCATAGTAATGGGTCATGGAAAATAACAGAGTGTGCACGCAACTGCCGTCTAACATTATCACACATAATTAATGCAAATTAGACATGCAAACTCAACGGGACAATGACCTCCATCAGGCACTCAGAAAGCGGAGTTTGCGCTCAACGGGGCGATGTCATCCATCAAGTGCCTGAAACGCGGAGTTCACCTATTCAACATGAATTAAACATATGCATCCGTAAAGCGGAAGCTAAAAACATACAAGCAACACCCATATAATTCACCCAATACGCTCATAACAATCGATATACCTAATCTCATTCATGGAAAGCTAATCTAAGGCAAATGTACTAGCATGCATGCAATCCAAGCGAATCCTAGTATTTCTTCCTAAATATCGGGTGGTGACTTATCTGGTTGATGTGTGCCCTTTCGCTAGCTTTTCTATGCTCGTAAGTTGTGCAAAAATATTGATTTTCCTCAATTGGGTCCCTATTCTCATAAAAACATCATTAGAATTGGAATTGGAACAGAAATCAGGCAAACAGAAGTCGGACAGATGGAAAACAGAAACTCACGCGCTTCCACGCACTGTCAGCGCCCAGAAGAAGTCTAGTCGCAGGTGTCCCGCGCGTGTGTCATGCTCGGATCGGATTCTCTAGTCGCGGGTCGGCTGGAGTTTCTGTGTGTCGACGGTTGTATGGAGTCGCGTCGCTCCACTCTGTGTGTGACGCGCTACTCCATGCATTGAGTGACACGTGTCACTTTTTCGCCGACGTGCTCCTCTCGCCGGTTGACATGTGACTCGCCATAAAATTTTCTCTCTCCTCCGTTCTTGGAAATCGGCTCAAATCTTCGCCTTCGGACCAAAATTCCAACTAGTTTTCTTCGTGAATCTTGTGGAGAATTCCCTCTAGACGAACATATCAAAAGTTTAGACCTTGATTCAACAGAGAGTTTTAGATATGAGAAAAACGATCAAGATCTTACCTTGTAGATTTTCTCGATCTCTTGATGGAAAATGGGACTCCGAATGCCAACATCTTCTTCTTGGAAGAAGAAGTCCTTGTCATTAGAGACAGAAAATGGGACTCCGAACGCCAATATCTTCTTCTTCCTTCCAAGAATAAGTCGTTGTCATTAGATCGTGGCTGGAGACGACTCTCATGGTGGTTCGATGAGATTTCTGGCGGCGGTTTTCTTGCTCTCGCTCCCAAACTTTCTCTCTCTACATTTTTCTTCCTTTGCAGCTATGTACTAGGGTTTCAAGGACCCCTATTATGGTTGGATGGACAAACTTACCTATTTGCCCCTCTCTTGATTTTAATCCTATTGTTTTTTTTTTAAAATATTCGGGTGCTACTCTACACCATAGAGCTTCCTCGAACAACCTCCTCTTAATCGAGGCTTAACTTCTTCTCTAGAGCCTTCGAACAAAATATACCATTTGTTGACACTTGAGTCACTTTTGACTACTCTTTAGAGGCTCATAACTTCTTTATTTGACATTTGAAGATTCTTTTGACATAACTAAGTTAAGGGCATGACTCGTATACCATGTTAGAAACCACGAATCTCCATAATGGTATGATATTGACATGACTTTGTCCAATGTGGAACTCTTCTCCTAACGATCCTTAACATGATATCTCTCCTCCATAATCAATTTGGAAACTATATTTACATCAAAATTGTTGTTGGTTTAGAAATATTATGAGATTAAAGCAAACCCACATCAGATGGGAGATTTTTTTTTGTTTTAGATACCTAACTTTCAATCCTAGAGCATATGAGAATCAGCTCATATTTCCAATATTATGTCAAATGAAGTGAATTTGATGTGAATCAGTACTCTTTACTGTAAAGAGATGCTCTCCCATATACTATGTAACTGGGTACAAATTTGCGCACAGCCTAGTGAACCGGGCAGGGCACTCGACAAATGGGAAGGTTGGATAACAAATAGACACATAGTTTAATGCATGTGGATGGTTGACCGCGGCCCCTCGAAAAAGGTATATCTCATTTATTGATGGGCGAACGACGAAGATCTGATTGTCGGTCTGCTTCAAAAAGAAAAAGTCAAGTCTTGTCTAAAAGAGGTAGGATTCCTGAGAAATTCTTCAACTTCTGCTCCCGTACAAATCTTTGTTAGTTTTTCAACTAAGAGATTCGTATCTAAATGATACAAAATTTTATAAAAACTTCTAATATTGCAACAACCCATTTTTTGAAGCATGAAATTATGGACCGTCATGTACTAAAACTAAGGTGAAAAGACCGATAAAGATTTTCATTTTTAAAACACATTTCATAAGCGAATGCTTAAATTTAATAAATATTCAAAGGCAATCTGATATGAGTTATGCAAAAGAGTTCACAAAATTATTAAAATTATGAGATGTATGGACAAAATCTATAACAATCATCCAGACATGTATACTTAGCTACTCTTAGCTACTCAATTACTAATCTTATTGGTCTGTTTAAGTCCTCAGTCCTCACGTGATATGCAAACGAGAATAGGGATATCCTCATCGATCTTAGACTCTTAGAATCCATATATGGATCATATCACTCTACATAGCACCCCCTCTTAATAGGTCCATAATGTCTACTATTGAGCATTAGTCGGTGCTCACTTAATGGTACCCAGCAAACTCCCTACTAAGCACCATTTTTTATTCTCTCAATAGTGTAAGGTAGGCTCGCCACTAAGTGCAACAAGAGCTCCCTGAGTAGCACCCTATGTTATGCTACAGGTGTGAGTGAGGATCGCACAACTCAGATACTCGATCTAGACGAAGAAAATAAAAAACAAGAGAGAGAAGATGAGAGGAGAAATATACATGGAGACATCGTGATAAACAAAACTCCAAGTCTTAGAAACCAAATAAGGAAATAAGAATCATCCTCAAACTAGGATAACATAGAAACTAAATAAAAAAATAAATAAGATCCGGTAAGATAAAGATTAATTAAAGTTTTCTTAACTATTGAGTAAACTTAACCCAAAAAGTAAACATTAAGCTCCACAACCTAACGATTCTCTTACTCGGAGATTGATCCAATCGGTTTAGAATTCATTCTCAAAAGATTCTCCTTGTCATCAATATAATCACCTCATTGCAACATCTACAGAAGCTACAGAAAGACCAATTAAGACTTTGCTTAACCTCAATTTTTCAATATCAACACATTTTGTCAACATGTCGGCTAGATGCACCCTCTATTTTCTTAAAATACATATCACCTTCTTTCACTTATTTGCAATTGAAAGATATTATTTTCTAATGTGTTTTATCTTTAAATGATAGACTAGGTTCTTCATCAACTGTATGATATTTGTCTTGTTTCAACCTTCATTTTATCGATTGAGCACCACTTCCATGTCACTGCCTTATCTGTCTGCATGTGGGTGTCACAATCTACTGTATTCATAGTATGGTCATGACAATCTCTCAAGAAATAGTTTTGGGAGGACAAATTTATGTGTTCAGGCAAATTTTGAAGTTTAGAATTTGACTTTATTGGGCAACTATATCTAAGACAAGTTAGCCTTCGACTCCTTGTTCAAGAATTCTCTATTTAGTCCCCAGAAACTAATGGAATACTTAGATTTGAATGAAATGGACTAGAAATAAGGATTTGAGCTTTATCCCAAAACTTACTCAAAAGCAATTTCCTTCAATTGGGAGCGTTCCTGAGCTCGACTCCCTTCATGGTCTTCAACAAAGTTTATCCTTGAGAGTGCAGAAATCAAATGGCACAGACCTTACGCAACGTATTTCTGTGCCGCCCCAAATTAGATCTCCAAGTTCTTCCTCAAGCTTCTTTAATGGCGATCATTTTAGGGGTTTAGGTTAGAGACACTTTCAATGCTTGGTTTCTCGACCAAAGTTATTGGCAACTTGATTTAGAAGGTATAAGAACAAGTTTGAAGAGAATTGGTGAACCACAACTTTCACACTTGGAATAAATCCAAGAATATGAAATCCAAAAACTAAAAGGCTATAACTCTTTATTGGAGACTCAGTTTCGCTCGATTCTTATTCTAAATGTTTGCCCACAATTCATAATTTATAGAGGAAGGATTCACCGTCCTTGAAACACTCAAAATCTTCATGATTTCAAGGTTCAGATTTTTTTAAACCTCCATAAAAAACATCTTCTCCGATCAGGGCCTCACCGACTTCATCTTTGAATTCCACGGATGTGATGAGCTATGGACATTCAAGATCATATCCAAATTTGAAGGAAATCTAACGGCTAGATTTTAAGATTTAGTGGATTTTGTGCTTATAAAGTATGAATGTTACAAACTTTTGAAATGTCTCAAGGTAAGGTCAATAGTTTCATTTTGAGGCTATATAAAGTCTTGTATGTTGTATTTGTGAGTAGACTTCGAAAACATAGTAAAAGAAACATTTGTGTTTTCTTTAGCCAATGATTAAGTTTGTTTGTAGTTCTATGTAGTTTAGGTTGCACGTAGAATCATTCAAGCTCGACATGATCAATCTTGTTTATGGAGTGATTCGAATCTCAAACAAGCGTCTTACCTTGAGATATTCAATCAACAAGGTAATTCGAATAGAACTTTTATTAGATCGATCTCCTTGTTCTTTAGCTTCTTGGCTTTTCTAACCAATACCTATATCAGCTTCTCTTCCTAGGTTAAGTCCTCTCTTGAGGAGAGTGTCTCATGTGCTATCACATGAGTAGGGTCGGACATGTACTTTCGTAAGATAGACACATGCAATATATTGTATACGACAGATAGGTTTGGTGGGAATGCAAGCATGTACGACCAAGAAACTCAAAACTAAGGTCCTTTAATCAGAAATAAGATTAAGAACTTAGAACCTAGGACCAAGATCCTTCGGCTAGAACATGACAAAAACTCAAGAGTAGAACCTAATGGTCTAAGTTCTCAAACAAAAACATGAACTGTTGTATCCTAACATACCTTAAGGACAATATTAAGAGCTTGAAGTAGGCTATTTACTAAGTCTTTCTACTCATCCCAATTATTATGTTTTTCAAGTAACAAATAAGAGCTCGAAGTGGATTTGGAGCGTCATATAGAGTCACGCCAAGCCTAGGTTGTGTTTATCCCGTTTTGAAAACATTTTTTTTTTGTTATGATATTTTTTTTAAATAAAGTGTTAATTATTTTTATAATATTTTTGAAGTTTATAAAATTTATTGATATTATTATTATTTTAATATTTTATCTTCGTCTTTTTCGATCTTTTCATTGCGAGCCGATAAACACAAAACCGAACGAAAGTTGCTTTCTCTGCCACCGTTTCGAAGCTCCCGGATTCGATTACCCCATCTGATTCTTTGCTTTTTCTGATCCCATCTTCTGTTCATCCTCTCTTCTTTTTGGCCATCAATGGCATCCTTCTTTGGTAGATTCACATCCCATTCCAGTTCCAGCTCCAATTCCAATTCCCATGCTCCATCTGCACCGTACGCGCCATCGGCACCAGAAGCCCACGGCCATGAACATTCTCATGAGACCGCTTCGCCGTATTTCTCCGAACACCATCCGCCGCAGCCTTATGGGTCTAATTATGGTGGGGTTTCTTCATATGGGTCTTATGGTTTTCCACCTGGGACCCCCCCTGAGGTAATTAGGAGCTTCCAAATGGTGGATAGGGATGGAAGTGGGTTCATTGATGAGAATGAATTGCAGCAAGCTCTTTCTTCTGGCTACCAGAGATTTAGTCTTAGAACCGTTCGTTTGCTCATTTTTTTGTTCAGAAATCCGGTTGATTCCTCCAGAATGGGTGAGTTTCTTACTATCTGTTCAATCTTGGATGCAATCGAGCTCGGTTGAGATCGTTATTTAGACTGAAATCTCTGTTTAATTTTGTCCTGTTCATTGCCTTTCTTGGAGGCTCAATGGGTAACGATTGTCTTGTTTGCCCTGTATCAAACTAAGGGGAATAGATTGTGAATAAATGTAAATTGAAAATGAAAACCCATGTTGTTAAATTTGAATAGGAATTCAGCTTCATTCTATATGGAGTCCTCAATTTTGGTTGTTTTGAATATATTCGAACATTGACTGAGTTTGGTGGTGCCTTTTACTTAACAATGTGTGTCTGAATCGGCTGTTGCAGGGCCTAATGAGTTTACAGCTTTGTGGAACTGTCTTGGGCAATGGCGTGTGAGTAATGTTGTGATTGTGTGGTTTCCCTCTCTCTTCTTCATTTTGGCCTCATAATTTATCTGTTTTTGCTGAAACTTCTTAAAGTGATGAGTAGATTGTTGGTTTTAAATGTTCTTATGTGGTCTGTTGTGTGAAAAAATAATTGTTGGGTGTAATGCTGACTAATAATGTAACGACCAATTCCACTGCTTGTGCTTTCCCTTTTGGATTTCTCCTCAAGATTTTAAAACGCGTATGCTAGACAAAGGTTTCCACACCCCTGTAAAGAATGTTTCGTTCCCCTCTCCAACCGATGTGAGATCTTACAATCAATGGTACCAGAGCCAGACCCTGGGCGATGTGCCAACAAGGACGGTGAGCTCGAAGGAGAGTGGACACCGGATGGTGTGCTAGCAATGACGCCGGACCCCGAAGGGAAGTGGATTGTGAGATCCCACATCGATTGGAGAGAGAAATGAATGACAACGAGGACACTGGGCCCTGAAGGGGGTGAATTGTGAGATTCCACGTCGGCTGGAGAGGGAAACAAAGCATTCTTTTCAAAGGTGTGGAAACCTCTCTCTAGCATACGCGTTTTAAACCTTGAGGGGAAGCTCAGAAAGTAAAGTCTAAAAAGGACAATTTCTGATAGTGGAGGACTTAGGCCGTTTCAAATTAACTTGTGATGGAGTACCATAATAATATTAGATAACAGAAAAGTATTTTAGTTGATCCAATTTGTTGATTTTTCTGCATTTTGTTCTTTCATTCAGAAAGCAAAACTCTCTTGCTTCTACAGCTACTTGCAGAACAATATAGAAGCGCATGAAACATGTATAGTTGATGTACCGTTTTTTTTTCCAAAATTTAAGGATGTTTTTAGGATAAGGCTTTCTAGAGGTTTGACGAAAGAGGGTAGATAAGAAGAAAACGAAACGACAGAGCAACCTTTTAATTTAATAAAGACAGTTCCAGGTTGTATATCGAACACGTTTGAGTTTTATTTGCCTTTTCCATTCCTTTTGTTTATTTACTTTCAGAATTCCTTCGGACCTTTGATTGAGACTAAAGAACTCTCATTTTCAGGGCACGTTCGAGCGATATGATCGAGATAGAAGTGGGAAAATTGATGCGTTAGAAATGAGGGATGCACTTTATGGTCTTGGCTATGCAGTCCCATCTTCAGTCCTCAAACTTCTAATATCACTTTACGATGATCAAAGTGGGCGTCGAGTTGAATTTAACTTCGGCAGTTTCGTCGAGTAAGTGTTTGAGCATAGTTTAATACTTCTAGCTTTTTATGAGATACTTACATTTCTGGAATTGTCTATTTCTTGTCTGCAGATGTGGCATGATAGTAAAGGTAAGACTTAAGACCTCTTACTCCCGATTTCATTAATATCGTCACGTTGCTCGACTAAATAATACTATCGATAAACCTTGCTGAAGTAAAACTGAAAGCGTTTGGTGTTCATGGGTATCATTATCATATTGTTAGTAGCTGCACATGGTTTGAAGTGATATCATTTCTAAACCGATGCGTGCAAAATTACAGGGATTGACCGAGAAATTCAAGGAGAAGGATAGGCACTACACGGGTTCGGCTATGCTGACGTACGAAGATTTCATGTCAACAATCCTCCCATTTCTTGTGTCTTACAGTTAAAAGGCCTCCAAAATAGCCATATAAAGTGTTCATTTAAGGACGTTTGGTTTAGAGCAAAAAGGTTTTTGTTTCTTCTGTGTAGAGATATGTTTTGGAACTTGTTTTTTCTTTATCAAAATTCTCCAATTTTCTATATTTGATGCAATCATTGATGTTACCTTTTTTCTTTGTGCCGAAAACATTCCTTTTAAATAGTTTACAAATGATGTTATGAACAATAAAATTCTTAAATTAATCCAAAACATACCCTATAAAATAGAGAAAAATAACGAAGTGCCTCCATCATTTTTAGGAGTGTCTTATATTTACCAAAAAATAAATATCAAGAATTATTTGTGTTCTAGGAATTCAAGTGTTGGGTTAGAAAATAACGGGGACAAGAATCAATTAAGACTGGCTAAAAGTCTTGAGTTCGAGTGAGGTAGCATTCTAGTCTTAAGAAAAGTTGTCTTGCTCGACTTTATGAAGTGAGCCACTTTTTCTCCTTTAATTCACTTATTTAAAACAAATTTTACTTTACTTTATTTCTCATTTAATTCACGGGTTAAAAATATGGTCTACCATTATAAATGTATGCGTAAATACCTAAAAACAAAAGAAACGCGTAATTAAGGAGAAAAAATCACAATTTTTTTTTATCTAACTCACTTGCTTAGAACAAAACTAATAAATAGAAAACGTGGAAAGAAGGAAAAAGGAAAAATCTGGAAAAAGTTAGGCTCGGTGGCTGATACAGAATCCGAACCACAGCCTCAGACTAAACCAAGTCAGGTTTGGATTCCACCCAGGCGCGCCTTCAGCCCAGCAAGTAGCTAGCGTTCTCGGCTCATTAGCACAGCAAACCTGGGCCAGTTTCTGCTTTAGCTCGTCTGTGTTCTCGACCCAAAATCTGCGCCCAGCATCAACACACCTGCAGATCAACCCGCCTTGTGTCTAAATCGCACTTTTGATGGCAGCAGACTTGCAATTGTGCGGCACTCACTTTTCAACGACAATTCGTTCTTACGTCGTCTACGGTCAAGCGACATATGCTCGAGCCTCTTGCCTCGGTTTAAGAAGAAGATTTTAGAAAGAGGAGAGAGAGAGATTTTTGAAAGAGAGATTTTGAAGAAAAGTTATATATGCAAGTAAGAGAGTAACAACAACGGCTCATAGTATATAACTTTTGGTAGGGAGAAGTTGACAACTTGTCATATCCCCTAGTACATTATGAGACATTTCATGTATGGCAGGCTTAGACATGATTTTTCAGAAACGTCATCCTTCCTAAAAATACAGAAGTAAAACACTAGAATATGGAAAGACATAAGAGTTTGGTTGTCATGGGCATGCGACCATGGGCAACACGCCTTGGATGAGCATGACCGTGACATCCTCTCCCACCTAATTGGTTGACTTCTCCGCCAACCGACTACTTTCAAACCTGGCGATGTGGGTGGCGGCGGAGTCTAGATCTCGGTGCTTTCTCAGCTGGTTTCCTCTGTAGGGAGATTCTTCCATTTGACAAGGAATTCGCGAATCTTCAGTATGGGTCTTTCTATCTTCCTAACTCTGTCGGCTAGGATCTCCTCTATTTCTTTGGTGTCTCTTTGTTTTAGATCGATGCTCGGTTTAGTGATTACATTTTGCTGGTCGTCGTCTGGGTCAGGGTGATAGGGTTTCAAGTTGCTCACATGAATTACTGGGTAGATTTTCATCCATGTGGGTAGTGCAACTTTGTAGGAAGTAGTCCTGATCTTTTTAAGGACTTCAACTGGGCCTTCATATTTTCGAACTAGTCTCTGGTCCTTTCGGCTGCGGAATTTGATCTGTTCTGGTCTCAACTTGATGAGGACTTGGTCTCCTACTCGGAATTGGAGTGGGCGACACTTTTTGTCCGCCCACTTCTTCATATGTTATGTTTGGAAGCTTTCTCCAAATATGCCCGGGCTATATCTGTTGTCCGCTTCCATTCTCTGGTGAAATTTTGAGCTTGAGGGTTTTTCTTGCATAAGGATGATCAATAATATGGGGCAAAGCTGATTGTCGTCCACTTACAATTTCGAAGGGGCTCTTTCTCGTAGACAAACTCGTCTGACAATTGAAACAGAATTGGCCGACATCTAGCAGATGTATCCAGTTCTTCTGGCGAGCGTCGGCGAAGTGACGTAAGTATTCTTCGAGCAAGTAGTTGAACCATTCTGTCTGTCCATCGGTTTGAGGATGATAACTCGAGTAGATGTTTAAAGTCGTTCCCAAGAAAGCGAATAACTCGGTCCAGAATGTGCCAATGAATCTACCATCCCTATCGACGATGATGCTCGATGGAATTCCTCATAACTTTACAATGTGTTTGAAAAATAGTTGGACTGTTAGTTAAGCTGAGCAAAATTTGGGAGTGGGAACGAACGTTGTGTATTTCGAGAATCGGTCTACGACAACCAAGATGGCATCATATTCCCTGACTTTTGGGAGGTGTGTTATGAAGTCCAGAGACACTTTCCCAAGGCCTTGTTGGCACGAGTAGAGGTTCCAAGAGTTCCGAGACTTTGGCTTTCTCAACTTTGTCCTGTTGGCAGATGAGGCGCGTCTTGGTGTACTGCATGATGTCATCCTGCATATTTGGCTAGAAGTACCCCTTTTTTATTAAGGCATATGTTTGTTGCCACCTAGGGTGTCCGGCTCATAAGGTATCATGACATTCCTGAATGAGCTTCTTCATCAGTTCTCATGTTCTTGGAATGTGTAATCTATTTTGCATTGTCATTAGAAGGTCTCCCTCGACCCAAAACTGTCTTGTCTTCCTAGCTTTGGCTAGTTCAACGAAGGCTTTGGCCGATGGGTCTTTATGTAAATGTTCTTTCATGATGTCGCGCATCGATCCATCGATCTTACTTGAGTGAACATGGGCTAAAATGCACAAGGCTGCATGTTCGCCCTTCCGACTCAGCTCGTTGGCTGCTTGGTTACTCTTTCTTGCCTTGTGTTCAAATTTGAAGTCGAATTCAGCCAACGACTCCTACCACTGGGCTTGTTTTTCCGTCAATTTCGGTTGATCGAAGAAGTGGCAAATGACTATGTTATCCATCTTCATTACGAATTGTGATCCCAAAAGGTACTTTCTCCAGACTCGTAGGCAAATGGACCACAGTCAGCATTTCTTTTTCGGAGATAGTGTACCTTCTTTCAGCATCATTGAGCTTTCTACTTTCATAAGCGATGGGGTGGCCTTCTTGAATAAGGACACCGCCTAGGGCAATGTTAAATGCATCTATCTCTATTTCAAATGGTTTAGGTAACATCTACTGATCCGAGGACAGGACCCTTCATCATGTTTCCTTTAGATCTTCAAAGGTCATTTCACATTCATTTGACCACGACCAAGGGTGGTCTTTTTTCAGGAGTTCAGTTAATGGGACGGCTCGTCGTGAAAACCCTTCGATGAACCGCCTATAGTAGTTTGTCAATCCTAGGAAGGATCGCACATCGGATACTGAAGTAGGGATTTTCCACTCTTGGATAGCTTTTATCTTATTGTTATCCATACCAATCTATCCACAACTGATGACATGTCCAAGGAAGTTGATACATGTTTGTGCGAAGGCACATTTTTCTTTCTTGACGTACAACTGATTCGGCCGCAACATGTCAAACACTAGCTTCAGGTGCACCTTGTGTTTCTCCAGGGTTGTGTTGTATATAACTATGTCTCGAGGTATACTACGACGAACTAATCAAAGTATTCGTGGAAAACCTAGTTCATTAACGTGCAAAATGTAGCTAGGGCATTTTTCAAACCAAAGGGCATTACTAGGAATTAAAAGGCTCCATATCTTGTTACACACATCGTCTTGGGCTCGTCCCCTTTGGCGATACGTACTTGGTAGTACCCTGATCATAAGTCCAACTTCGTGAAATATTTGGCCCCGTGAAGCTGGTCAAACAAGTCGGATATTATCGGCAGTGGGTATTTGTTGCGTATCATCACCTTGTTTAAGGCTCTATAATCTATGCACAGACGCAACGTCCCATCCTTCTTTTTCTGAAATAGTACGGGGGCTCCGTAAGGTGCCTTTGTCGGGTGGATGAATCCTGCCGTCAACAACTCATCTAGTTGTTTCCTCAATACAGCTTGCTCAGGGGGAGCCATCTGGTATGCGTTCTTCGCTGGGGGTTTAACCATGGGGAGGAGTTTAATTTCGTGATCAATGCCTCGACGGGGTGGTAGTGTTTGTGGTAAACTCTCTAGCATTATGTCAGCATAACTGTCTAGTACGTCCTTGATTTCGCTTGGAACAGTTTCTTCAGTGGTCATTTCTTCCATCAAGGGTATAGCCATAAATGTAGGTTCCTCTCATGCGAGTCCTCTTTTCAATTGTATGGCCAAAATCATTCTAAAATTACCTGGTTGCTTGATGCTTGTAGGTATCACTGTGGGGTTGTGGTCGGTGATCACCAAGCATTTCGCCAGTGGCATTGGGATAACTTTGTGTTCTAGGAGGAAGTCCATCCCAAGTACCACGTCGAAGTCGTCCATGCGAACCACGACAAGGTCCATTTCTCCTGTCCAGGTCCCTAATTTGAAGAAGACTCTTTTGGAAACTCCCACAATAGGCAGGGCCTCGGAGTTGACAGCTTTCATTTTTCCGGGGTCCTTTTCTATGGTGAGTCCCAATCTTTGTGCTTCTTGGTCGGTGATGAAGTTGTGGATTGCACCTGAGTCTATCAAGGTGCTCTTGCTTGGTCGGGAGTTTATTGTTGCATCTACGAACATGAGTCATTTCTCTATTATCTCTTTTGGGTCGACCTTCCGTTGGAGGGCTGACAAGAATTTAAGCGCACCCATTTGGGGGTTGTCCTGATCTTCCCTCCTATCTGGCTAGTCTCGACTCCTGTGTCATTGCTCTCTTGAATGGACACTTGGAGTGCACTGAGAGAGGCCGATGAGGACAGTAGCACAGTTTGTGGGGGCCTTTACACAATAGGCATTGTAAAGGTGCTGTCGGGTAGTTCTTTTAAGGGTAAGGTCCTCGAGATGTCCCCACTTGGTTATTCTGAGGAGGTCTATTTGTCCACCCACTTGGTCTATCGTTACTTTCGTTTATTCTATTGAGGCCTTTATTTTGATGACCTGGTAGTCTATATGTTTTGCCCCCAGTGTTTGGGGCCTGTGTTGTTCTTCTTTGGAAACTCGCTTTGTTCCCAAAGTCTAGGAGTCTCTCGGCGCTGGCAATTGCGGTAGCTAGGTCTTGAACCTTTTTCTCATGTATTTTGGTTTTGGCCCACGGTTGTAACCCATTTATAAAGAAAAATACCTTGTCTTTCTCTGATGTGCCCCTGATATCTAGTATCAAGGTTGAGAACATAGTCCCTTATTCTTCCCATTTGTTTTAGGGTTATTAGTTTTTCCATTGCCATATGTTCTACATTTTCGGGGAAGAATTAGTCCCTCAACTCTCTCTTACGAGTCAATGGAGCACAATCCATTCTCGATGTCTTGCACCTTTGTACCCCACCAAAGTTTTGCATCGTCTATGAGATGCATTGAGGCTACTGTCAGTTTATGTTGTCAGTACAAGCTGTTGTGGCTTTGAAGTACTGTTCGACATCAAAGATGAAGTTCTCAAACTCGTTGGCGTCTCGGTCCCCTTTAAAGGGTTTGGGGTCTGGGAACTTCAATTTGTTGGATCCTGTATGAGTTTGCCCAGCCGTGACGTTCTCCACGGCTTTCATGGTCACCCCAATTCGAGTGTTCATGTCGGCCATCTTTTCTTGGATGACATCAATCGTTGTTCTGAATTCGTCAGCTAATCCATTAAACAAACTCATCATGGTATTTTGTAGCACGTCGAATTCTTCGCCACGTCCCTCCTTGTGTGCAACAGAGCTATCAGGGCTACTAGAAGGTCTTGAGCTGCTCGTAGGAGCAACTCTTTCTTCGAGCGAGGCCACTCGAAACATTAGTTCTGTGATTGGCAACCCATCTGATGGAGTTAAAATAACACATGCGGAAGCAATTTGGATCTTAGGCACTTTTAGAACATCAATTATAGTAAATAACTAGCATTTTCATAAGTATTAAATCTTAAGGTCTTTGAGTACTAACCTTTTGTAGTTCAAATTCTTTTTTCCTCACGAACCGGTTTCGAACCACCACTAGTGTCTTCTCCACTATTCTCCGACCTTAGAACGGGATTGTGGAATCCAGTGAGTAACTAAACTTGGGAGGGATTTAATATATATGAAGAGAGAGTTTGTGAGAGTTTTTCTCAAGGTTTTTCCAAAGAAGAACTTTCATGTACCTTGATCACTCTATTTAAAGAGTCATGTTTGCATGTTCATGCAAATTTGAGATCACCAAATTTTGACACCTCAAAATTCCACAAACTCAAACATAGATTTTTCCATTAAATGAAATCAACATTTTGACTTTCTTCATTTTAATTCAACAATCAATTTGAACAATTAATTTCAACTTAAAGTAATATTAAAGGATTAATTAAACTATTTAATTAATATTTAATACTGAATTCAAATGTCAATCTCAATCAATTCCGACACATATTTGATTAAGATATTTAAATATCTCAGATTTTCTCTTTTTGTTTAATTCGTAAATAAAACAAAAATGCAGTTAAATATATCGTATATATGTAGTGCATATTTCTTGATTTGAATTCGAACACTTCAAACTCACTCGTCACACTGTTCTATGGTTTAGTCTGATATGAGCTAGCAGAGAGACCTAATGGACTTATAGATCATGGGCTAAAACGATCCAAGATTAACCAGTTAAACTCATTAACCTTGTTAACCAACATTCGTTAACTACTAGGACACTCCACTATAGCCTAGTAGTTGCACTCCCCTCACTATAGATATATTTATGTCCATTTGATATAATCATGATTAGTAAGTCGATCCTTCACAGGCTGTTCGTAACTAGAGCTGGGTCAATTTACCGTTTTACCCTTAAAGTTACTTTTTGTTTCTTATGTCTTACTGATCCTCTAATAAACAATTGGTTTGTGGTTCAACTAGTAAACCGAATCCTTCTCAGGCCAATGAGAGGGTGGGGCCCCTTGTTCAAGACCTAGAGTCAGTACTTAAGGGAACTACCTCTCTTCTATCCTTAAAAGTGGGTAGGAGTGAACTTCATCTTGCACCCCACGTCCCCAGCCATTCACTTAGTTTTACCTCTGAAATGGGAGGCCTATTGAGTCGGCGAACTCGAGCCACTCTCACCCATGCAAATCTAAGGATAATTCTGAATAAACAGGAGTTCATGGTTAGTTCAGGATTAAGATCGAGTTACTTAGGTCATCGAAAGAAAATCAGTCTCAACATTAAACGACATTATAAAGTGAGTGATTTTCTTCATGGTCCGATCTTATGCAATATTCATTGCAAAGGACGCCCCCACTCACATGTCTCCGCATGTATAATTTAGTGATCACATTGTTTATGTCATATACAAAAGTGAGCCGCATCCATGGTGTCCCTAGGATAAGGTACTTAGCCTTATCCCTATACTATAGATCATTTTGACTATATACTTAAACTTGATCCACTCTTATGTCTCTACATATAGTTCAAGTACTCATACTATAGTCAGAGTGTTCTTAGTTTAATGGATTTAGATTAATAATCGTAAAATTCACTTTATTCAAAAACAATCTTTACTGAATAAATATCAATAATAAATTTATTGAAAATAAAATATGTTTTTGTTTACAAAGAACCCTCTTTATCTGAAAAAACACTCCTCTATTACTTTTTTCTTTTTTTCTCTCCTATTCACAATATAAATAACATGCATTTATAAGCTCAGAATGCCCCTCTTTCCCAAGCCATAAAACGCCATTATTTATTGAACACTCTTGGCCTTTCTTCAGGCTCTTGTAATTTTCCTTTACAAAGTATTTTTGAATTTAAAACCCACTCAAATTAACTAAAAATAAAATTTAAAGTTTATTCAATAGAATTCTCCCATAAACTTAAATGCTCCTACTCCGTCATGTCAATTATCTTCTTGTATTTGTCGAAAATTACTATCAATAATAGTTTTGTAAAAATATCTGCAACTTGATTCTAACTTGCCACATGCAACAATTCCACACTTCCTTCCTTCACTTTAAATTTGTGAAATAAATCTCACACACACTAGCGGGAGAGACAAAGAACACTTTATTTATCTGTAAAAAAATACTTATCTATTATTTTTTTTTCTTTTTTTTTTCTACCATTCTCGAAAAACCCTTTTCTATTATGTTTTTGGAAAAAACCTCTCTATTATGTTTTTTTTTTCCCCTATTATGCCACTATTTATTAAGAAGTCTTCTAGAACTAAATATAGCCATGAGAATTGTCACTATTTCCTAAGCCATAAAAAGCTTCTAAAACTAAATATAGCCATCATAATGCCACAGTTTACTAAGCCATAAAAAGCCACTATTTTCTATCAACACTCTTTTGCCTTTAGTCTTCAACACTCATTGTCAATAAAACTTCCCATAAACTTAAAAAGCTCATGCCATCTGTCATGTCAATCATCTTCTTGTATTTGTCGAAAAGTACTTTCGGTAGCAGTTTTGTAAAGATATCCACAACTTGATCCTGACTTGCCACATGCAGCAATTCCACACCTCCTTCCTTCGCTCTAAATTTGTGAAATAAATCTCACACACTAACCATAGAAATAGAAAGAGACAAAGAACCCTTTATTTATCTGAAAAAAACCCTCATCTATTACTTCTCTATTTTTTTTCTTTTTTCTTTACCACAATAGAAAGAACAATGTATTTATAAGCTATTCTAAAATTAAATATAGTCATGCCACTGTTTACTAAGTGCCACTATTTCGTATAAACACTCTTGGCCTTGTACAACTGACTTTTTAATTTAAAACCCACTAAAATTAACTAAAAATAACATTTAATGTTTATTCAATAATTTTGAAGTCTCATTTCTCTTACACCCAGTGTGGCCTTCCTCTAGGCTTCCTTGGTTGAGATGATAAGTCGATGAAACATATCTACTACTAGGTTACACTTTGCTGATTGGGCAACCTCTGATTCCTTCTTGGATTTATACTTCAATTCCTTTTTCTCCCGACCCATTGGTTTTTTCTTCACTTTCTTGCTGCCAACACCAATGGATACTTTTGGAAGATGTTAATGGTTTTTCAATAGAATCTTATACGGGTAGTTTTGCGACCGTTTTACCTTCATCAATAGGGTTCTGTTTCTATCGTATATCTTGAGCAACAGATCAACTATCTCCACTCTACTACTTTCTTTTGTCATTTGACCTAGGCTAATAATATTGCTCTTCAAACTCAGGATTTTATATACATTGGTCAATAGATGTTGATCATCATTCTTACACTGGAACAAGATAGATCCCTTGCCTTGGATCGATACTAGTGATCCATTGCAAAACTTCATGTTTCCAATAAACTTCTCATCAAGCTCCTTGAACTTTGCTCGATCTCCAGTCATATGATTTCTCGCTCCATTGTCTAGGTACCGTATCTCGTTTCTACTTGTATTTTTCATCTATGAAGGGGTTTGTCATAACCTTCTATTCATTAAGCATCAATAGGTGTGTCATTTTCTCGGCCAACATCAATGCAGGCTCTTCATCATCCGTGGACATGAAGTTTGCCTTCTCATCGCGCTCCGTGTTGTTGGGTTTTATGTCCTAAAACTCAAAGTTTGTGAACAAAAACATATTCTATTTTCAATAAAGATATTATTGTTGTTTATTCAGTAAAAATTGTTATTGAATAAAGTGAACTTTACGATCATTAATCTAAATCCAATAAACTAAGAACACTCTGACTATAGCATGATTACTTGAACTATATGTAGAGACATAAGAGTTGATAAAGTTCAAGTATATAGTCAAAATGATCTATAGTATAAGGATAAAGCTGAGTACCTTATTCTAGGGACACTATGGATGCGGCTCACTTTTGTATATGACATAAACAATGTGATCACTAAATTGTACATGTGGAGACATGTGAGTGGGAGCGTCCTATGCAATGAGTATTGCATAAGATCGGACCATGAAGAAAATCACTCTCACTTTATAATGTCGTTTACTATTGAGACTGATTTTCTTTTCATTCGATGACCTAGGTAACTCGATCTTAATCTAGAGCTAACCATGAACTCCTGTTTATTCAAAATTATCCTTAGATTTGCATGGGTGAGAGTGGCTCAAGTTCGTTGACTCAATAGGCCTCCTATTTCAGGGGTAAGACTGGGTGAATGGCTAGGGACGTGGGGTGCAAGATGAAGTTCACTCCTATCCACTTTTAGGGTTAGAAGAGAGGTAGTTCCCTTAAGTACTGACTCCAGGTCTTGAACAAGGGGCCCCACCCTCTCATTGGCCTGAGAGGGATTCGGTTTACTAGTTGGACCACAAACCAATTATTCATTAGAGGATCAGTGAGACATAAGGAACAAGAAGTAACTTCAGGGGTAAAACGGTAAATTGACCCAGCTCTAGTTACGAACAACCTGTGAAGGATCGACTTACTAATCATGGTTATATCAAATGGACAGAAATATATCTATAGTGAGGGGAGTGCAACTACTAGGCTATAGTGGAATGTCCTAGTAGTTAATGAACGTTGGTTAACAAGGTTATTGAGTTTAACCGGTTAATCTTGGATCGTTGGATCCCATGATCTATAGGTCCATTAGGTCCCTCTGCTAGCTCATATCGGACTAAACCATAGAACAGTGTGACGAGTGAGTTTGAAGTGTTCGAATTCAAATTAGGGACTATGTGCTACATATATGTGATATATTTAACTGCATTTTTGTTTTATTTACGAATTAAACAAAAAGAGAGAATCTGAGATATTTAAATAAGATTTAATATCTTAATCAAATATGTGCCCGAATTAATTGGGATTGGCATTTAAATTAATATTAAATATTAATTAAATAGTTTAATTAATCATTTAATATTACTTTAATTTGAAATTAATTATTCAAATTAATTGTTGAATCAAAATGAAGAAAGTCAAGATGTTGACTTCATTTAATGGAAAAATCCATGTTTGAGTTAGTGGAATTTTGAGATGTCAAAATTTAGTTTAACGAAACTTGCATGCTTGTCAAATAAACCCCACAAATTTGAGTGGAATTTTGAGTGTCAAAATTTGAGTGGAATTTTGAGTGTCAAAATTTGGTGAACTCAAACTTGCATGCTTGTCACATAATCCCAAACATTTGAGTGGAATTTTGAGTGTCAAAATTTGGTGATCTCAAATTTGCAAGAACATGCAAACAAGACTCTATAAATAGAGTGATCATGGTACATGGAAGGTTGGCTTTTGGAAAAAAACCTTGAGAAAAACCTCTCACAAACTCTCTCTTCATATATACTAAATCCCTCCCAAGTTTAGTCATTCACCGGATTCCACAATCCCGTTCTAAGGCCAGAGAATAGTGGAGAAGACACTAGTGGTGGTTCGAAACCGATTTGTGAGGAAAAAGAAACTTGAGCGACAAAAGGTTAGTCTTCAAACTCATTGAGTTTTAATGCTTTTGAACATGCTAGCTAATTCACTATAATTGATGTACCTAGACTGCCTAAGATCCAAATTACTTCCACATGTGTTATATTAACACCATCAATTGGTATCAGAGCAAGTTTTAGGCACTTTATTTACATTAATTTGAGCATGGTGGGTACTATTTCATGAATGAAATTTTGTGGTTGCTAAAGTAGTTGTTTTTGGTTTTGACATTTTTTTTATGCTTCCATTTGATACAATTATTGTAATAAGCCTAATGTGTATGGGCTTTAATGAATGAAGAAAGGTCTATAATTTTTATGGATTCATTAGAGTTCATTTTAGGTTGTAATTGATCAAAAAAAGAAGAGATAGCAAGCTGAACCGAAGAAGAAGATTCTAGATCGTGTTATGGGCTACGTCCTGGTATTTTTTTCATAATTTTTTGCTTAACTACCGGACAAGTTAAGAGCATCGGAAGTTCGCTTACCATTCTCGGACGATTCTCGGATCTCCACCTTCGGGTTGAGATTTTGGCCAAACTTCTTCGCAGATCAGGTGTAGAGTTGTTCCTAAGTGAATAAATCAATATTTTAAGACTCGATTCACATAGGAAAAGCTCAAATCTGAAAATATCGTTTAGAATCTTACCTCATGAATCGTTCTTGGATCTTGACGGAGCGTCGGCCTCGCTAGCCTATCAGTCCTTGTACAGGTCTCTTCTGAAGGTGGGTTCCGCAGTGGTACGATGAACTTCGTAGCGACTCTTTTATGTTCTCTTTGAATTTCTCTTTCTTTTGCAGGAGGATTGATAGGGTTTTCCTTGAGCCCCTATTATGGCTAAAGGGACAAAATGACTTTTTTTTTTTTTTTTTTTGCATTACAAACTTCCTCTCCTTAGGAACTTTTGTCCCCGAAAGTGGATATCTCTTGGAAGAGTTCGGGATAAGCTCGCCTCACGTCCTCTTCTCGTTCCCAAGTTGCCTCTTCCTCACGGTGGTTACCCTATGAGACCTTTACTGAGGGAATATCTTGCACAATCGCCTAGTGTCTCGAGCCAAAATTCTGCTAGGCTTCTCTTCGTAAGATAGATCTTCCCAAAGAGGAAGCATCTCATACTCGATTACATGAGTAGGGTCTAGAGTGTACTTCTGCTGCATGGATACGTGGAGTACATTGTACCCGGCGACAAGGTTCGGTGGCAGGGCAATTCTGTAAGCCATAGCCCCAACTCTTTCTAGAATTTCGAGGGGGCCTATGAACCTTGGGCTTAATTTTCCCTTTTTTCTGAACCTCAACATCTGCCTCATAGAGACTACCTTCAAGAACACGTGGTCACCCACCTCGAGGTCCCTTCTTCACAAATCTGCATATCTTTTCTGTCGGCTCAATGCGGTGAGTATCCTCTGCTTGATTTTCTGCACCGCTGCGTTGGTGACCTGAACCAACTCTGGTCCTAGTAGTTGCTGCGTGCTTACCTCTTCCCAATACACTGGTGTTCGACACCTACGCCCATACAGTGCTTCAAAGGGGGTCATCTGGATGGTCGCTTGATAACTATTATTTTAGGCAAACTCCATCAAAGGTAGATCTTCGTCCCAGCACCTAGAGAAATCTAAGGAATAGGCTCACAACATATTCTCTATGATCTGGTTCAGCCTTTTGGTTTGTCCGTCCATTTGAGGATGGAACGTTGTACTAAACCTTAACTGAGTTCTTAGTGCTTTCTGGAGACTTTTCCAAAACTGAGAGGTGAACCTGGTGTTCCAATCTAATACTATGGACATTGGTACCTCGTGTAGGTGTACTATCTCCTTGATATATAACTGAGCCCACCGATCCACTCAATATGTGGACTTTCCTAGAATGAAGTGGGTCGTCCTTGTCAATCTGTCTACAACTACCCAGATGACGTTGAAACCCTACTTTGTCTTTGGCAAACCCAAGACGAAATCCATATAGACTGCTTCCCATTTCCACTGAGGAACATTCAGGGGCTGTAGTAGTCGTGCTAGGCGCTGCCTTGGGGCCTTCACCTGCTTGCAGGTCAAGCAACGGCTTACGAAATCCGCTATGTCCCTCTTCATTCCAGACCATCAATAGTATCTTTTCAGATCCTAATACATCTTCGTACTTCTAGGGTGGAACGTATAAGATGTATCATGGGCTTCGGTCATAATATCTTTTAAGATTCTCTCGTCTCAGGGAATGCACAGGTGGTTTTTCCACAGTCGGTCTCCGTCAGAGAAGATAGAATACCCTGGTGGTCTCTCTGTCTCAGTTTGACTCCACATTTTACTGAGGTGTTCATCATACCTCCGAGTGTCGATAATTTTCTTTCTTAGGGTGAGTTGTATGGTCAACTGTGCCATCTGAACAGTACCATCTTTAACCACCACATCTATCCCAGCCCTCTCCATCTCATCTTGTAGTCTTTCCTGCGTGGTGATCATCGCAGAAGTATGCACAACCTTCCTTCTCAGTGCATCAGCTACAATGTTGGCTTTGTCGGGATGGTACATGATCTCTATGTTATAATCTTTTACCAGTTTCAACCATTGCCTTTATCTCATATTGAGCTCCTTCTGCATGAACAAGTACTTGAGGCTCTTATGATCGGTGAAGACTTGTACTTTTTCCCCATATAGGTAATGTCGCCACGTTTTTAAAGGAAATACTACCGTTGCCCCATTATTGACTTAGCTTTTTTTTTTTTTTTTCTCGTAACACATTCGATCATACTTTTTTCCTTCCCAAGGTTGGCATTGTCATGGCCTCCTTTGTCACCAAGTCTACGACCACATCCATGACCTCTGTTTTCCTTGTTATGGCTTCCACATCCCCTCATACCTGATAAAAAAGAGCCGCTTCTCATGTGTGAGTAATAGATATTTCTCTTCCTCTTTGTCTTCGTAGCCACGAAGTCTCTTCTCATGGACCTTAAGACGACCAACAATCTCCTTAATCTCCATGTTCTTGAGGTCATCGAATTGCTCAATGGAGGTAACAATGTGCATTCATCTTGGGGGACAATTCGTAGAAACTTCTTGACGACAGAGATCTCCTCCACCATGTCGCCTAATGAATGGATGCCACTTATTTCTCAACTTCATGGTAAAGTCATCTATTATTTACTCATCGTCCTTCATGTGGATAGCCTTGAGCTCACTCTTCAAGGTCTATACCTTTGCTTCCTTAACACATCCCACACCCACACGCATCGTATGAAGCATCTCCCATGTTGCCTTTGTCGTTTCCTTCTCTGCCCATGAGAGCAACGTCCTCCGAGAGTGCTTGGTAGATGGCAACAAGAGTCATTATGTCCTTATGCTCCTCAACGTCCTCACCATACTCGATGGCATCCCACACATCCTGTGCTTGTAAGTTAACATGCATCTTTATCGACCATGCTGCGTAGTTACTTTTCGTGAGTAACGAGTAATAGAGCGTTACAATCCCCCCCCCCTTTTCTTCTTATCATTGTCACATCTCCTTCAGTGACTTTCATACCAAATGTTTGATATGACTCACGATCGATATATGTCGAAACAAACAACTGAAGCAGAAAGAACAACTGGAGGGGAGAGATCTTTTGGAACAAAGAAACCTTAATCACTTTGTACTTTTCAATTCTCAATTGTGAAAAGAGCATACATCTCATGAGTATTGATAGTGGAAAAGGCACTAAAAAATTTCCTAAACTTTCCTACAAGTTAGCAACTACTAACAATTCTCTTCCTTAACAAAAGACTAACATTTTCTAAGTTATTCAAGTAAGTAACTACAAAACAATTATCCTACAATTGTTATAAGTTAATAACTTCCTTTGTTAAATCAAGCGTATTAACTCACACTCTCCCCATTAGTGTGCCTGCTCATTTTCTTTCCATAAAGTAAATTACTATGTAATTCACGACTTTCCCCCACCATTTCCGACTGCCTCAATTTGCTGGACTCTTCTACTGATCAGTTGAGCTGGTCGCTCTTCGTGACCCAAAATCCAAAGGGTAAATGATTTTTGTCCCCACGACCTAATAAATTTTGTTTTCCATATTAGTCCATATCTATTTTAGATATTGTAATTGATTTAGTGTTGGACCTCCCAGTTATATTAGACAATCTTCTCACTCTGTCTTCACGTGCAAATAAAATACAAATTACAGCTAAGAACAACAGTACTAGAGATCTGAGTTCTAATCTAAAGACATGGCTCAGCGTTGCACGGGTTAATCCAGAAACATGCATGATGAATTCGAAGGCACCAATAACATTGTCAAAGGTCTAGTATTTAAAGCATCAACTTATTAACTTCATAGCACTATAACCTTATTTCCATGGTGAAATCGATCCCCAATCAACATGTTAGAAATTGTCTACGATTGAAATATGTCGAAACTTATAATTGAAGCACTGATTGATGTCAGTTAGTATCTGATTAAATCTACTTATAGTTAGGAGTTGATTTAGTTTTGATTTGATTTAGTTTTTTATTTGTTTACTGGTTTGTTACCAGATTTTCTGCAGATTTTTAGGTAGATTTTCTAAATATCTTTTTGTATTCTCTATATATAGAGAGCATTCTTTCTCTTCATAGTATATATCTTCTCATCAACCATTCAATCACTCACTCTTTTCACTAACAATTGGTATTCGAGCAGTCTTCTTAAGGGATCTGTGAAATCAACATGGGAGTAGAATCTAGTTTTTCACCTGTTGCACCACCAGTCTTCGATGGAGACAATTATCAAATGTGGGCAGTTCGTATGGAGACTTATCTGGATGCCTTGGATCTTTGGGAAGCAATAGAAGAGGATTACGAGGTCCCTCCACTTCCAGCACATCCTACCGTAGCACAAATCAAAGTACAGAAGGAAAAGAAGACAAGGAAATCAAAGGCAAAAGCTTGCTTATTTTCCTTGTATCTCAAATGATCTTTATGCGAATAATGTCCCTCAAAACAGCAAAGGAAATCTGGGATTATCTCAAGGCTGAATAAGAAGGAGATGAGAGGATTTGTGGAATGAAAATCCTAAATTTGATTAGGAATTTCGAGTTGTAGAAGATGAAGGAGTCAGAGTCGGTGAAAGAGTACTCCGACAAACTTCTCAGCATCGCCAACAAGGTGAGATTTCTTGGTTCTGTATTACATGATTCCAGGATCTTTGAAAAGTTGTTGCTCACTGTTCTAGAGAAGTTTGAAGCCACCATTACTACTCTGGAAAACACAAAAAACCTGTCAAAGATTTCTCTTACAGAGCTATTGAATGCTTTACAAGCACAAGAGAAAAGGAGGTCTATGAGGCAAGAAGGGGTGATTGAAGGTGCCTTACCAGTTAAGCATCAAGACAATAGCAGGTATAAAAACAAAAACAATTTCCAAAACCAATCAACGAATAGAGATTCATCTGCCAATTATTAGAAGACAAAAGGAGGAGGTTCCAAAAAATCTTATCAACCTTGCCGCCATTGTGAGAAGAAAGGTCATCCACCATACAAGTGTTGGAGAAGACCTGACGCCTTCTGCTCCAAATGCAATCAACTTGGACATGAAGTTGTGATCTGCAGAGCCAAAGATCAGGAAAAGTAGATGCATAGGTAGCTGATCAAGAAGAAGAAGATCAATTGTTTGTGGTCACTTGTTCCTCAGGCAAAGAATCAAGCTAGAACTGGTTGATTGACAGTGGGTGCACCAATCACATGACATATGACAATGAGTGTTTTGAGAAATTAAGAGACTCTGAAGTTAAGAGAGTGAGGATTGGCAATGGTGAACACTTGAAAGTCAAGGGAAAAAGCACAATAGCTATAACAAGTTATGAACGTACAAAATCTATTCCAGATGTTTTATTTGTACCTAAAATTGATCAAAATCTCTTAACTGTTGGTCAATTACTTGATAAAGGCTATAAAGTGTTGTTTGAGAATAAACAGTGCTTGATCAGAGATGCTAGTAGCAAAGACTTGTTCAATGTCAAAATGAAAGGAAAAAACTTTGCTCTAAATCCGACAGCCTTTATATCCAGAGCTAGTGCCACTGAGATTTGGCACAAAAGACTTGGACACTTTCATCATCGAGGTTTGCTTCAGATGCATTCAAACAAGCTAGTAGAAGGACGTGCTAACATTGATGATGACATGCCTCTTTGTCGTGCTTGTAATTTTGGAAAACAACATAGGCAACCATTTCCTAAACAAGCATGGAGAGCCTCGAAAAAGCTACCGATGGTTCATACTGATCTTTGTGGTTCTCAACGAACACCATCATTAAATAGTAATCTTTATTACATTGTTTTTATTGATGATATAACCAAAATGTGTTGGATCTTCTCGCTGAAGCAAAAGTTAGAAGTTTCGGGTATATTTTGGAAATTCAAAGCTAAAGTTGAGAATGAAATTGCATGCTTGATTCAGACTATAAGATCAAATAATGGCAAGGAGTACACTTTAGAAACTTTTAATAGGTTTTGTGAAGAGGTTAGGATTGAACATCAATTGACAACACCATACACTCCTCAACAGAATGACGTCAGTGAAAGGAGAAATAGATTCATAATGGAGATGACGAGATGCATGCTTCATGAGAAGGATCTTCTAAAACGTTTTTGGGGAAAGTAGCAAACACTGTTGTGTGCTTGCAAAATCGAATTTCAACAAAAGCTATGAAGGACCCGACACCATTTTCAGTTTGGTATGGTTACAAATCTTCTTTAATGTTTCTTAGAGTATTTGGGTGTCTTTTTTTTACTTACATTCCACAGGTCAAGCGTGGTAAGCTTGACAAAAAGGCAGAAGCTGGCATCTTTGTTGGGTATAACACTATATCCAAAGCTTACAGAGTTTTTCAACCACACACTAGTCGTGTTATTGTGAGCCGAGATGTTCATTTTGCTAAAAATGAGCAATGGAATTCGAAAGAACTGGCGAAGGTGAATCAGATATCTAATGCACCAAACAATTTAACCTTTGGTAGCATGTTAGAAGAGTCTGAAGATGAACGACAAAAAGAGTTTGAAGATGAACGACAAGATGCTCTGGTTGATGATGCACCTGTCAGAGGAGGAGCTTTCGGTGATCTAGAAAAACAAAACTTGGGAGTTGGTTGATCGACCTCTAAACATAAAGATAATTGGAGTAAGATGGGTGTTTAGAAAAAAGTTTGAGTTTACAGCATCTAAATAAGGAGGAGTGTTAAAGATCACGTATTTGTTTAGATTGCTATCAGTTAGTATTTGATTAAATCTCCTTATAGTTAGAAGTTGATTTAGTTTTGATTTGATTTAGTTTTTGATTTGTTTACTGGTTTGTTACCAGATTTTCTACAAAGTTTTAGGTAGATTTTTTAAATATCTTTTTGTATTCTTTGTATATATATAGCATTCTTGCTCTTCATAATATAATCTTCTCATCAACCATTCAATCACTCACTCTTTTCACTAACAAGATCAAATTTTTGTTGAGATAAAATGTCATTCCTGAGGTGCTTTTTCTATCGTCAATGTCTCCAGCTAAATCGCTATCGGTAAAACCGACTAGTTATTCAGGACCTGGCCTTCTTTGATACTTCAACTCATAGCTTGTGGTTCCTTTCACATAGCAGAGAATGTGCTTAACCGCTTGATGATGCATTATAGTGGGCTTTTCCATGTACCTACTCATTATTCCAACAACGTATGAAAGGTCCAGACGAGTATGAGTCAAGTACCTTAGACTTTCGATGATATGCCTATACTCAGTGGGATTCACTAAGCTTCCCTCAGCATCTTTTCCAAGTTGTAACTTTTTATTCCATGGGATACTTGGTCGGGTTGCATTCTGTCATCTTAAATTGCTGCGACAACTTCTTAGCATAAGCTAATTACTTTAGCATGATGCAATCTTACCTTTGGTCCACTTCAATGTTGTTTTTCGACAATCAGCAAGAATAATCGGCAACTGAAATCCTTTTCGGTGAGGAAATCGTTTGACAGGAAGTTGTGGAAGAAAATAAAGATGCGAAAAAGAATGGACAGAGATAATTGCTTAATACTTTTGCTTAAAATGAGGTGCCTATTTCTCTTTAACAGATTTACCTATTTAAATATCTAACTTATCCTAAAAATGGCAGGAGAGTGGTCAACTAAATTTGTGTCACTTCCTACAAAATTGTCATCTAAAACTTTGGTAATCCATTCAACGTGTTTGTCAAATGGTCAAACGAATGTATTCAATCAACTAATGAAAACGTGTAA
The DNA here is from genome assembly GCF_002738345.1 of Cucurbita maxima. NCBI lineage: Eukaryota > Viridiplantae > Streptophyta > Magnoliopsida > Cucurbitales > Cucurbitaceae > Cucurbita > Cucurbita maxima. The sequence goes on from NW_019272055.1 coordinate 1,173,104, forward strand.
ATCTAAATAAAGAAAAATCTCAGGTTTTATCTAACAATCTTCTCCTAAAACCTGTGGTATATCTACCTTATTTTGTTTGAACTCCGATTTGAGCCCAGACTCCACGTCTTATTCGGCCACCTCTTCTTCGAGCTGGCGCGCAGCCAGTCCAGGTGGTTCATCTCCTCTTCCTAATAGGTTTTCCATCCTCCGGTACCTGGGCGAGAGGTTGACTGGTTGCTCTATCTCCAACTCTAGGATGTAAAGATGGTTTGTCGTGCACCGAACTTGCATGAGCAACCGTCGTCGATCATTGCGGATCCTAAGTAGCCCGCGCTTGATGGAAATGTGGCAGCCGGCCTTATCGAGTTGACCCAGGCTCACAATATTAGCCTTGAGCCTCGGGATGAAGTAGACGTTGGTCAGCTTATGGTGCTTGTCTCGCTTGCCGACGAATAGGATGGTGTCGTGCCCTTCGATCTCGACGACGGAGCCGTCGCCAAATTTCACTGTCCCGCGAATCACCAAATCAAGCTCAGAGAACGCAGACTTGGCCCCGGTCATATGGTTTGTTGCCCCCGTGTCGAGGACCCATCGTCGGTGCTCTTGCTGCTCGCCTCTTTCACTGATTTGAGCGAACACTCGCTCCTCCTTAAGTTGACTTGGCTCCCTAGCCGGTGCCTTTGTTATGCACAGTTGGAGCTCTTCCTCGGGTTCGACACTCATCGGAGAAGTTATGTCTCATCGATTACCTCGGTGGATTTGGGGAGCTCTTCCTTGGGTTCGACGTTCATCGGAGCAGTTATGCCGTCGTCGATTACCTCCGTGGATTTGGGGAGCTCTTCCTTGGGTTCGACGCTCACCGGAGCAGTTATGCCGTCGTCGATTACCTCCGTGGATTTGGGGAGCTCTTCCTCGAGTTTGACGCTCACCATAGCAGTTATGTCGTCATCGATTACCTCTATGGTTTTGGGGAGCTCTTCCTCGAGTTCGACGCTCACCGGAGCAGTTATGCTGTCGTCGATTACCTTCGTGGATTTGGGGAGCTCTTCCTCGGGATTAGGGACGTTGGGTAGGATTGGATACAATTACCATGAAAAGAATCGGCTCGTCCTCCTCGGATTGAGCCACATGGGCCTTCTCGGATTGAAAAGAATCGGCAAGGATAATCGGCAACTGAAATCCTTTTCGGTGAGAGGAAATTGTTTGACGGGAAGTTGTTGGAAGAAAATAAAGATGCAAAAAAGAATGGAGAGAGATAATTGATGAATACTTTTGCTTAAAATGAGATCTAAATAGATTTCCCTATTTAAATATCTAACTTATCCTAAAATGGCTGGAGAGTGCAAATAAATCTGTGCCACTTCTTACAAAATTGCCATCTAAAACTTGGTAATCTATTCGATGTGTTTGCCAAATGGTCAAACGAATGTATTCAATCAACTAATGAAAACGTGTAAATCTAAATAAGGAAAAATCTCAAGTTTTATCTAACATTCAATACCGAGGTAGTACATGAATAACTCGAGATCTTTCATCTCAAATTCTTTCATCATTTACTGCTTAAACTCTTTGATGCCTTCCACACTTGTGCCAATGACGATCAGGTCATCAACGTCCACATCAACGATGAATGTTTCAACCTCATTGTTTCTTATATACACTGCTTGTTCTTATGAGCACTTCATGAAGTTTAGACTCTTTAAGCTCTTGTCCAAACGTATGTTCCACGCCCTCGGTGCTTGCCGTAAACCATATAGGGCCTTTGATAACTTGTACACTTTGTGCTCTTCGCCTTTGATGATGAACTCTTCAAGTTGGGCAACATACTCTTCTTCTTAGAGGTCACCATCTAGAAATGCTTATTTGGCGTCCAAGTGATGGATCTCCCACTCGTGTTGAGCTGCGAGGGCAAGAATCAACCATACAGTGTCAAGTCTAGCCACATGCGTGAAAACATCCTCAAAATCAACTCTTTGTCGTTGCACGTATCTCTTCGCCACGAGTCTTGCTTTATGCTTGATAACATTTCCTTCAGCTTAAACACCCACTTCAAACTGATGGGCTTGTGTTTGGACGGTAAGTTAGTTAGTGCCCATGTTTATTCTTCTCAATGGCTTCAAGCTCCTTTTGCATGGCCTCCTGCCACATCGTCTCAGTTGTTGCCTCACGATAGGTTGTCGGCTCCTTGGTCGTGAGAAACACTAACCCATAGGGATCCAGTTCTAATCCAAGTATATCTGCATAAATTTCAGCAAGTGAACGAAACTTCTTTGGTCCATCCTCTATTGTGGATTCTCCTGTGCTCTCGCATGAGTTCTCTTGTTCTAGATAGTCCACCATGCCTTTCAATGTCACTGGTGATGACATGGGTGGACTTGTTGGTCTTGCTATAGGGGCACTTTTTAGGCCTGTTGTGTCTCCCTCTTCTTCCAAACATTAAACTCTATAACAGTCTTCTTGTTATCACCAACGCTGCACCAATTCCACATCTCTACTTACATGAATTTTCTCATGTTGCAGATCATACAACTAGTGAGCCTTGGTTCCATCCTCTACGTCAAAGTACACCATATTTTCGCTTCTATCATCAAGCTTTTGATATATGGTTTTGTAGTCTTAACATGTGTTGTACAACCGAAGACTCTTAGGTACTCGAAGTGAGGTGTCTTACCGAACCATGCTTTGTAGGGGCCGCATGTGTCCAGCGCCTTTTTTGGTAAATGATTTAAAAGATAAACCGCATGTCGTATTGTCTCACCCCAGAAAATTGTCTGGACTTGTATTTTCTTGAGTAGGATTCTTGTAGTGTTCATTATGGTGCCATTTCTTCATTTGACCATACCGTTTTGTTAAGTGTACGGTGAAGTGAGTTGATGCTTGATACCTTCATCTTCACAAAACTTTGAGAAGTTATGGGATAAAAACTCACCACCTCGGTCAGTGCGCAAGGTTTTCAGCTTGTGATCAGACCCGTTTTCAATGAATCTTTTTGAATTTCTTGAATGCACATAATGTCTATCTTTTTTCTTTGAGCATGCACACCCACATCCAACGAATGTAATCGTCAACAAGTAAGAGAAAGTGCTTATTACCAGCAATCGATGGTGGGGTGATCGAGCCAAACAAATCTGCATGTACCAGTTGCAGTGGTTCCTTAGCACGGAAACTGGTTTGAGTTGGGAACGACAGTCTTTCTTGTTTGGAGACTAGGCAACTTTCACATAGTTGGTTTGAGTGTGTGATTTTGGATAGGCCCATAGCCATCTTCTTCTCTCCATCATTTTGAGCATTTGAAAGTTCACGTGCCCAAGTCTTGCATGTCATAGCCAAGCTGGGTCTGCAAGTTTCGTCAATAGAGAGGTAGGCCGACTGATATCCAAATTTTGTAAATGTAGTTATGCGATCGTTTTACCTTTACCAACAAGATTCCATTTCTGTTAAACATCTTGAGGAATGAGTCAGCTTACTCTACTCTATTTCTTTCTGCCATCATTTGATCAAGGCTGATAATGTTAATCTTCAAGTTTGGGATATAATATACCTTTGTCAGTAAACGTTGTTACCATTCTTGCACTGGAACAAGATGGATCCTTTACCTTGGTTCAGTATAATTGATCCATCGCCAAACTTTACGTTTCCAATAATCTTCTCATCAAGATCCTTGAATTTTGTTCGATCTCAAGTCATGTGGTTGCTTGCTCCGTTATCAATGTACCACACATTGGTATCCACTCGATCTTCTCCTATTGTGAGAAGGTTCATCATAATCTTTTCTTCGTTGAGCATCAATAGGTTGGGCATCTTCTCGGCCAATATTAGTGCAGACTCTTGATGTAAGGATCGGGTTGACTCGATGACTCTAAAAAGACGGGTAAATTTTTCTCGAAATAAAACAAAGGAATTTAAAACACTACATACATTATATTTATATTATATCAAAATAAAGTTTATATAAAGTAATTTAAAATACAACACAATAGTTAAAACAAAAATTAAGGAACGACACAAAAAGGGTTGAAGGACAATGGGTGAGGTTTGTCTATGGCACCTACTCCAAAGTTCGCTCCCGACCTCGACTAGCTCCTTATTTCCTAAAAAAATTGGAGAATAAGGAATGAGTAAAAGACTCAATAAGCAACCTACTTATAGGCTCTTAATCGTGTCTTTGATATGCTAGGGTACCCACTTTTTCTTTTTTTGTTTTTGTCGTAAGTTCTTGTTCTGTTTCTTAATTCGTTCTCCGAGACACTCCCCTTAGGATTTACGATACTAGACATAAACTTGTCGACCTGTATCCAAGGTTTCATGGTTTCAAGTGACACAGTCTTAATACCTACGCTCAAGGCTTCATACGTTCCAAGCAACATAGTCTAAGTCATAAGCATGATGTACCATGGGAGGTCTTAGGAGGTTCTTGATTCATGACTAGGGTAACTTACTCTCTTCTTGTTCCATCGTGGCCATAGGTTACTCCCCATGATAGACCATAAAGGTCACGTGATCGATGCATGCATGAACATGGCATAGACCATAAAAGTCACGTGATCGATGCATGCATGAACATGGCATAGACCATAAAGGTCACGTGATTTGGCATATAGACCGTATAGGTCGCATGATCGGTGCATACATGAACATGGCATCCTGCAAATCATTAGATACCCATAACATGGCACAGGGCATCTCATCTAGGTGAGGGAAATGAGGCCAAACATGACATCCTGCAAAGGAAACACGATGCAGGGCATCCCACCTAGAAGAGGAAAACTGACCTCCTTAAAAAGCACCACGTAGTGGGAGGTATGGGCCACAGTTGGACATTCTTAGAGTATTACCTAGCATTCTTGAATTTTCATGTCTGAGGACTTTGGTCCCCCATCTTTGAGTGGTACCTAGCATTCTTCTTGTCTTAGTAGTTGTAAAGCTTGTTGGTAATGTTCTTGGTTCTTGACAAGTTTCTAAGGTTCTTATTTTCTTAAGGCATAAGGTGTAATCATGCATTCGTAATCATATGAACCCATAATAACTAGCATGAGTTATTCTAGAGAGTCATAGATTTATAATGGTTTCTTGTGGGGAATCTCTTATTTCATAGATACCTCTTTGGTCATCCTAGGAGGTAAAGTCATATGGGTCGTGATGAACGTTTTTCCCCATATCTTGGTTTCGCTACCTTACATCTTCCAGTGACTCCCAAACTTCATTACCTTATACAACCTCCTGAGATAAGGATTCATCATTTCATAATGTTGGGAGGTCATTTAAGGCTTAACCCATAGGTAGTCTTCCTTAGAGGAAATATGGTCATTTTACCTCTAATTCTTGGTTTTTCTACTTAACGAGTTTCAATGACTTTCAAACTTCACCAGCTCATCAAGCAGGTAGATATCCTTAGGGGTATTATAGTCATTTTACCCAATTTCTTGGTTTACCTACTTATCCTTATCCAATGACCACTAAATTTCATATATAACCTCAAAATGCTATAATATGCTCAATATTAAAATTTTATAGGCATCAGAGCTCATTTAGTAGGTTATTTTAACGTTCCTTGAATCCCGAGCAATTTGGTCGGTTTAGGGTCTTAACTCACGGTTCTTTTGATTTTTCTTTCATGTATCCTTAGTTCATACTTGTTTTAGGGTAAGAATCCAAGCGATTCCTATAATTATTTCTTAACAAAAAGTCTAAGGTGGCTATTTACCTCGTCATCGACGTTCGGGACCTCCGTTCTTGAGCTTCCGATATCCGAATTACTTCAAATTTCCTTCTACAGACTCTGTATTGTGTCTAGTTTCTGGAACCATAAAGGTTTTCATGAGAACCAATCTGGAAAGGGTTAAAATTGAGAAAAATGAGGGAAGATTGGATTTTGGTTGAACCAGCCACATCATCGTCTTTTTCCTCTAGACAGGAAGAAGACACACGCGTCCTTTGCACTGTCGTTTGAACAGCTCCGATCGCTTCGTTTCTCCCCTCAATTTATTCATAAAACAGATGGTATTACAAGAAAGATCTTGAAATTGATTTCATACCTTCTCGTGGATCATAGACCAAGATATTTTCCTCCAAAGTTCGACCAAAATCATTTTTCTTGCCGGAGCTAAAACAAAGGATTTCGTATTGGGCAGCTGATTCTAGGGGTTTCTTCATAGAACCTCTTCCATATCCTTTCCTCAAACTATAGGAATTGGTTGGGAGGAACTTCTTTTGAGTGTGGGACCTTAATTTCTAGAAATCGTTCTCGATCTGCAACTCACCCAAAACGCTGGATTTTCGATCTCTTGGGTAGCTTGTTCTACGACGTTTCAACTCTAGATTCCTTCATCAAAGTTACGCAATTTGATCCTCTTAAGCTTAAGGAATTCTCAATTCGAAGGGAAAGAGACCATAGATCGGAATTCGACTCTTATCCCCAAATTAAGCCCGAAATCGATTTCCTTCAATTGGGCACACTCTCGAGGTTATTTCTCTTCGCGGTCTTCTATAGAAACACTCCTTGAAGATGCATAAACTGATTGGGATCATTATTTCTCAAAGAATCATCGTGTATCCTTGGATTTTATTTTTCAAGTTTTCCTTGAAGTCTTTCAATGGCGGATTGAATTGGGGGAATGGTTTTTGGGTACTTTCAGCACTCCATTCCTTCATATAACTTGTAGGTAATCTTGTTTAGAAACTATATGAATAAGTTTGAGAGGAAATGGTGGAGAATGGCTCTCGAATTTGGAAGAAACACAAGAGTAGGAGGCCCACAATCTAAACGCTCATAACTCACGAATGGGTGCTTAACCTTGCTCGATTCTTGTTCCATATTGTTGCCCCTACTTCAGACTTTATAGGAGGAGCTTAAACCGGCATTGAAAGATCTAGAATTTTCGTGATTTGGAGTTTGAATGTTCTGGATAATTCGTCTAAAATATCTGCTCCGATCAGAGGCTTACCGACTTCAGTTTGGAATACTAGCCGTTGGATGTGATGAGTCTATCCGGCTTCTAGATCATATCCAATTTTGGCAGAGATCAAACGATAGAGATTTGAGTTTCGAATGATTTTGCTCAGATGGTCACGGTAGATGCTCTGATTCTGATCAGAGGGGGATTTTCGTAATTATCAAGTCTTTTAGGGGTATTTTAGTAATTTGCTACTTTTCGAATATTTTTATTATTATTTTCCCTAAAAAAATCCATAATTTTACTAAAACTTCTTCATCCCTTGTAGTCATTTTTCCGTGAGCATCTTGAAATTTCTTCTCGATAAGAAATTAAAATTTTGGGAAGTTCCTTAAAAATTGGAAAAAAAATGACATTTTCATCCTTTTAGCTTCCTTTTTCCTTTCCAATCCTTTTTCAAAAACCTTAACTCCTTAAGATTACTACCGTATACGAGTGACTTAATTTAAGTCCCTTGTCCTTCCTTAATCCTCTAAGTTTCTTTCCTTGGATCCTTTGGGTCTTAAATGCGTGGCTTATTCGTCTGGGAACTAATTTCCGTCATTTTTGGGGTGTTACACTTATCTCGCATGAGTTTGAGGTTTTTCTTCTCATCTCTCTTCTTGTTGCAGCACTCTGCACCATAATACCATTGATTTCCATAATAGTAACACTTTGATCATACTCTTGTCTCTCAAGGAGTTGGCTTTTTCATGGGTTTGTGAGGTATTGTCACGACCTCTTCTGCCACCACGTCTCTGACCACATCCACGACCTTTTTTTTCTTTGTTATGGCTGCCACGTCCACTCGTACCTGAAAAAAAAGAGTCGTCTGCATCTTTCTTTTTCGTCCGTGTGAGTCACTCCTCATGTGTGAGTAAGAGGTATTTATCCTCCCTTTGTCTTCGTAGTCACGAAGTCTCTCCTCATGGACCTTAAAATGACCAACGATCTCCTCAACCAACATGTTCTTGAGGTCGCCGAATTGCTGATGGAGGTAACAATTTGCATGAACCTTAGGGGAACTGTTCGAAGGAACTTCTTGACGACGGAGATCTCCTCCACCACATCACCTAATGAACGGATGCTGCTGACGATCATTGTCAACTTCATGGCAAAGTCGTCTATTAACTCACCGTCCTTCATACGGATAGCCTCGACCTCACTCTTCAAGGTCTGCACCTTTGCTTCCTTGACACGTTCCATGCCCACATGCATTATTTGTAGCGTCTCCCATGCTGCCAACATGAGAAGGATGTCCTCTGAGACTGCTTGGCAGATGGCGACAAGAGCCATCCTATCCTTACGCCTCAACATCACCATGCTCGACGACGTCCCATACGCCCTGTGCTTGTTAGTTAACACGCTTCTTTATCGACCATCCTGCATAATTATTCTTCGTGAATAACGGGTACTGGAGCATTACACTCTCCTCCCTTCCACTCCTTATCGTTGTCACATTTCCTTTGACAACTTCGTGTGATGATGACATTTGTTTCAACATCCTAGAAACTCTGATATCAAATGTTAGAAATTACCCACGATCAAAATATGTCAAATCTTATAACTAAAGTGGAATAACAACTTGAGGGGAGAGAGCTTTTGAACAGAGGAACCTTGACCACTTATACTTCATTAATTTTCTTTTTTGACCGTGGAGATTGCATAATCAATCTCCTAACCTTTCAAATCAATAACTACGAAATCTAAATCCATCTCCTAAACTTTAAAATCAATAGCTACTAAATCTTTTTAATCCATTTTTTAAACTTTCAAGTCTCAAATCCAAGGATCAAAGCCTATTGCAACAAAATGACTTGGGCACCGATGCCATTGTGGCCGCCGATGGGACAAGGGATTTCACCAGTGTGATGGATGTGGTGCTAGAAGCCCCTAACAACATGCAGCGGTATATCATATACGTAAAAAATGATGTCTATTTCGAGAACGTTGAGATCAAGAAGAAGAAATGAAATCTCATTAATATTATTATTACCATCGGTTTGAAATGAAAATCATTAATATTTTATTTAAAAATACTCATATACTCATCTTTTAAATTTTTTATTATAAATTTTTTCTACAAAAAAAATATTTTATTAATATATGAACAGAAAATTAAAGAAAGAGATTATTTATGAACTTTTTAAAACTTTTTTTTATAAATGTTTAAAAAAATCATTAGTATTTTTTAAAATAAATATCAATTGCAATGGTAATTTTTATTTTTTTTATTCAAGAATATTATTAAAATTATTTTTATTAATTAATTTGTATTTTGCATTAGAGCACTCATAGAGTGGAAAATAACGTTCAAGAATACTGCAGAACCAGAGAAATATGAAGTTGTGACACTTAGATCAGACTTCGATCTGTTAGTGTTCTTCAAGTATCGTATTAGAGGCTACTAAGACACGCTGTATACGCACACCATGCGCCAATTTTACTACGAGTGTCATATCAGTGGCACTGTCGACTTTCTCTTAGGTGACACCATCGTCGTTTTCCAAAACTGCACCATCTGTCGATTCAAACCTACAACCCTCGGTTAACACCACAAGTACATACCTTGGGAGACCATGGAAGGAATACACTAGAACCATTAAATATTAATATTCATAATTCTTAAAGAAATTATTTATTTATTTTGTAAATAAAATTTCATTAAAAAGAAGAGATATAAGTAACTATTTTGAAAATATTACACTGTATTACATAAAATAAAAAAAATTATCAAATTCAATTAATGAGATAATATCATCTAAATATTAATATTATCAATATTTTATTCTTTTGATACAATTAATTAAAAAAAAAAAGATTTAGAATAAAAATTAACAGACGAGAGTAATTTTGGGGGTAGAATTAAAATTTTCAAAGATAATTTAATTAAGAATTACAGACCTTTTTTTCTTAAAAAAGAAAGAAAGAAAAAAGAAAAAAGAAAAAAGAAAACAAAACAAATCTGACCCTACGGCCATTTATTCTCGCCGTCTCCTCCACCTTTTAGCAGTTCAGTGCGCTGCCGCTGCCCCTCTTTCACGTTCAGTGCTCCCGCCGCCGCCGCCGCCGCAATCGTATTTCTTCAGCTCGTGCCGGCGTAGCATCTCTCTTGTCGGGTCTGCATTGATTTTCTACTCTCTTATTGTTACTGTTATTCTTTCAATCTCCATCTATGCCTTTATTCTCAAAACGAATTAGGGTTTGTTAGTAGAGGAGTTTGTTTAGGTTTTTTTTTTTTTTTTTTTTTGTGTGAATAGCATTAGCCGAATAGATAAATTTCCTCGCAGAAACTGTCGAAGTAATCTATCATATTATCCAATTCTATTTAAAACCCTAGCTTGCTGTAGTTATTTTTGATCGACCGAAGAAAAAATGGAAGTTCTATCCTCATATTAACCATAAAATTGGTTTAATTGTCACACCAATGATACTATGAATTTATGGACATAAGAGCTTTTCGTATGCTTTGTACTACATGTACTTGATTTAGAAAGTTATAGAAAATGATTGGAGTAAAAGACATTAAAAAGTTCGTATATAGTATAGGTATTGATAGTGAGGGGCGATAGAAGAAATGTGGGAAAATAAGCTTCAATCGTGGGAAGATACTTAGATGTGTTATCTACTGAGAGAGAACAAATGCTTGAAGCGAAGAGTAGACAGAATAAGAAAAGATATAGTTGAACTCTATCCTCTTGTTTTCTACTGTTGTGCAATACGCAATCTTGGATATGGGGAATTTGACGAAGATCTTAGGTTGTTCGTTTGAAAAATTCTTTATTTGAATAATTTCCATGCTCAAGTGCATTCCTTTGATAAAACGGGAGAGAGTAAGGTGCTTAACAAATACTACTTGGTTTTTGGGATTAAATGGGACAAGTGCATGCATTCCTCTAAAATATGGCATATAAATCTACATGGTTTTTGGCATGTGCTAGATATTGACTGGTTCACCATTCATTCTGTTATTTTCTACTACAGTGAGATAAAATGGGAGAGAGGAAGGTGCTTAACAAATACTACCCACCGGATTTTGATCCATCAAAGCTACCAAGGGTTCGTAGGCCCAAAAACCAGCAAATCAAGGTCCGTATGATGCTTCCGATGAGCATCCGATGCAATACTTGTGGTAATTACATATACAAGGGTACCAAGTTCAATTCTCGCAAGGAGGACGTTGTTGGTGAGGCAAGAGAATGCCTTTGATATTTTTTCCTTTTGACTTAAAACATAACTTAAAATATGTTTGTTCTTATTACAATTAATTTTTTCATGGTTTTTTTTGCCTTATCTCAGACATATTTGGGAATTCAACTGTTTAGATTCTACTTCAAGTGTACTAGATGTTCTGCTGAACTCACCATCAAGACAGACCCCCAAAACTCAGATTATATTGTAGAGTCGGGAGCCACACGTAATTTTGAACCGTGGCGTGAGGAGGATGAAGTTTCAGAGAAAGAGAAACACAAAAGGAATGCTGAAGAGATGGGGGATGCAATGAAATCTTTAGAGAATAGAACCTTGGATTCTAAACGCGAGATGGACATCCTTGCTGCTTTGGATGAGATGAAGTCTATGAAGGTTTTCTTTTTATTACATTGTTTTGTCATTGAGATTCTTGGTTTGTGCTTTGTTTCTTGGAGCTGTGGCTTTGATTGAGATTCTTCTAAGTTCAGTTTATTGTTTTAAACAACTTGGTGGGTGTTTGTTTTGCAGTCTAGACACGCAACTGTGAGTATTGATTCAATGCTTTTGGCTTTGCAACAAACTGCTGCAGAAAAGGTATGTATAGCACTGCCTCCAGGAAATCATTTGGACATGAAATATATGAGACGTAGTATTGAAAACAAAAACCTAGGTTCTCCTTTTTTTTCTTGTAGGGCGTCAATTTCACCATTTTGACTAATTTTAAAATGTTTACTTTGCAGGAAAAGAAGTTAGAAGAAGAGGATGAAGCGTTGATAAAATCAATAGTCTTCAACGTGAGTTTATAGTTTCAAAGTGTTTCTCTTCTTCCATTTATAGTTATTTCTTTTTGTTTACTCCTATGAGGAATTATGAATTTTCATATACATTTGTCAATATTTTGCTGCGCAGAACTCAAACAATTATGTTAGAAGAATTTCAGATGATCAGTTTGATGGTAGCAGTCCTTCTGAACAACCTTCAACCAACAATGACAAAACATCCAACATTAATGCTAAGGTAATAAAATAGCAAGCAAGGCTCCTTTTATTCCATATAAGTAGATTAATAGTGAACATTAATAGTGTGAGTTATACATTTATAAACTGGATTGACCAATCAGGTCCGGTCTCTGTGAATCTCAACTATTTAGCTTCTTCTTAACTTCATGACATAAGAAGCTAGCTGTGCAGTTTTTATTACTCTTTGTAAAATTTGGTTGTGCAGTTTTTGAGAGTCTGAGATGTTTGGCTAATCAAGGGTGAATATGGTGATTAGAAAGAATTTGTTGAAAGCAATTTAGTAAGAATGAGATTAGACTTTAAAGTCTTGAGATCTTATGGCAGCCACTATGTGTTCTATTTCTTTGTGATATAGTGACATAGTGTACTCTTTTGTGTACTTTTTTTTTTTTTTTTTTTTTTTTTTTTTTTTTTTTTTTTTTTTTTTTTTTTTTTTTTTTTTTTTTTTTTTNTTTTTTTTTTTTTTTTTTTTTTTTTTTTTTTTTTTTTTTTTTTTTTTTTTTTTTTATAGTTGATTCTTTCTTTTACTGTGGCTTTAATATTCTTTTATGGCTGGATTTTAGTCTTTAAGCCTTCACTGGGTTAAGGCCAAGTTAATTGGCTAGCTGTGAGACTGTAATTTTTTAAGCTCTTAGTTACTGTTGCTAATGACTTAGATGCTGATTTGTGGCCCCTTTAATAGGGGTCTCTAGATTGTAAGAGATATTATTTATTAAGTTACTGTTGCTAATGACTGCTGATTTGTGGCTCCTTTAATAGGGATCTCTAGATTGCAAGAGATATTATTTATTAAATATTTGATTCAAAAATCCTGCAAGATTTTTCTTATGGTAGTTTGATTGGGAACCTAAATGGCTGGAGGAAAGAATTCAGTTGATGCCACCTTCTGTATTGATGTAGCTCGAACTGGTGAAGAGGTTAATGTCCGCTTCTGAAGATCTATCTTTCAACGTCTCCTTAGAATAGAAGAATCCATGGTAGAGACGAAGAATAGCCAACTTGATCTTCACCAAATGATGAAGACCTTTACTGAATGGATGGACTTGATGTCCACTCGGTCTTACTATAATCTAGAGCCAATCAATTGAGATAACCATGGTGCCCCTTTCAACCTCGTGAAACACAAGCAAGAACACATCAAGAACTTTAACCAAAGACGTCCCCTAGAAAATGGGCCCTTCCCCTATTGTTGAACGTTGTGGTCTTAGTGCCAACAAAGTTTATCTTCCACCACACTTCAAAATTTCTCCTATTTGTATTATTTTTATGCACAAAGATGCTTTCATCATCTTCTTCTTTTTTTTTTTTTTAGCTAATTAATTCTATTTGTAGCATTCAAATTTGTATAAACCTTTCTCATTAGCATTTCTATCTAATTGATTGCAGAAGCAAAAGCTCTCTGAAGAATCTCCACATGATGATCCTACTACTACGCCAAAAGATGTTATTCTTCATAGTCTCACGGGGGAAGGTAGTTCTATTTTTCATTTTTAGTCCATCTATTTTTCTACGATACTAAATTTTTAATTGATTTGCTCCTTCTTTCCATATATCAAGCAAGCATATGATATGACTATGATACTAAACTTTTAATTGACTTCCTTTTCTTTCCATATATCAAGATAGAGAACGATTTGCATCTATTGAACTTTTTGCCACACCTTTTTTAAGATACTTTGGCATGTGGATTTTAATGCATATTATCATTTTTCAGAAATATATATAATACAATGTATAAGAGCATAAGAAAAAAGAGGCTAAACACTTACTGCAGAAAATGCTAGATAATAGACGACCATAAGGGCACGTTAAATCTAGCTACCTCCCAATACTTTCTCTATAATTTCTTGACTCTCAAGGAAGATACCTACTTTTATAGGTCTATGTTGTTGCATTCTTTGTCAGATGACGGAGAAAGACCTTGTCTATAGAGTTGTGACTTAGCTATGGCTGTTGTGTCTATTAAAATGTTTTTCTTTTTTTTTTTCTTTAAGGTGCTTAGATGTCGTTTGCTAGTCACAAAGGTCTGGGAAATGATTGAGGTGTTTCCCATCTATCATTTTAGCAGGAGGTTTTTGTGGCCAGCTAGGATTCGAGGGATGTAAGGAACAATAGAGGACCTTTAGAGGGCTTGAGAAACCCTAGTGACATGTAACCTTGTTAGATTCCCTGATTTTCTATGGGTGTTGGTGTAACAGCCCGAGCCCATTGCTAGCAGATACTGTCCTCTGTGAACTTTCCTTTTTGGGCTTCCCTTCAAGGTTTATAAAACGCATATGCTAGGGAGAGATTTCCACACCCTTATAAAGAATGCTTTGTTCTCCTCTCCAACTGATGTGGGATCTCACAGTTGGACACGCCGTTATTTGTAATTGTTGTCAAGATCTTGGAGCCTCTTTCCTTATTGGAGTTCCTTTTAATCAACTTTGTTTTTTTGCATGCCTGTGTATTCTCTCACTTTTTCTCAATGAAAAGTTAGGCTGTTTCTAAAAATGGAGAAAGAAAAAGGTTAGAAGGGTTTCCTTGCCTACGGCCCTTAGAAGCAAATCTTACCTTTAGTCTCCATATTTCTTAATCAATTGATAGCTGGTTACTGCTGCTGCTCGGCAATTATGAAAATAAGTTGGAGGCTTGTAGATTGAAGACTTTTAGCTTCTTTTAGATACTTAGTGTTGGTAAGTTTATTGACAAATTGACTGCTCAAATTTTGATGTATTTGCTTTTTTTTTTTGTTGCTTGACAGGAGGTGATGGCAATGGCGCCACATCTAGTGATGCTAAGTTTATTTCTAAATCCTTGTCAATTAAGGTTTCCATTATTAAGAAACCAGAATTGACTCCTCGGGTGGAGACTAAACAAAAGTTAGAAGTTCAAATTGGCGACACGAATAATGGACTTGAGTCATTGTGCCAAAATTATGGTAGTGAAGAGGATTGATATATTTTAATATAGGTTTAGGTCACATTTTAATCTTTACGAACTTCATCTTGTATTCTATGTATTTTTCAATCCATGCCATTTCAATTGGTGATTTTTGTACAAACAAAAAGTTGTATCAATTGGCAATGTTGCCTGTACAAAAGAAAAGAACCCATGAAGAAGTCTTGGTTGGATTCGACGTTAATTCTCGTCTTAAAATAAGTAAATTTCTCGAGTAAAATAATGTTTCTTTGTCTTAAACTGTATGTCCTTTGATTCCATAATCCGTAATTACAGGACATTCTTTTTCTTTGTACGGAGAACAAAAGTTGAGGAAAAAAAATGAAATATACATTCAAACAATTATTCACCAAATATAATATGAATAAGGTCTATTCCGACAACCAAAAAAAATGTAGTAGAAGTTGATTTGCAGCAATGGTAATTAATGTAAAGCAAATGCTAGAAATTTGTGAAGCCGGCCACTCCACTCGACTCAACTCGCAACACCTTCAAACATATTTTAAGATGCACATGGGGATGATTATGATCGTGATGCCTACCGGTGAGTGTTAACAAAATACCTACCGCTTCTGGTATCTCTGAAATTTTATCGAATAGATCATAGCCAGATTTATTAGCTCCACCATTGATAGTTAACTCTAATCCTCAGTGCAACGATTCAGGTCTTTGTTGAATCAAGAGCTCTTAAATCAAAGACATTAACATTTCATACAAAATTTAAATCAACCAAAAGATAAAAGATCAAATATCTAGAACCAAGATTTGAAATCTTGTTCTAAATTGAGTTACCCCACAATCAAACTTGATCAAAACTTCCGTTTAAACTGTAACTTGATTGAATGACTCGGATGCAATCTACCACAATAATTACTTAAAACTTAGAAATGACAATTTAAAATTCTTAATATGGGATCTCAATTTTATTCTTCCAAAATCTTCTTTTTACCTAATAATTTGTGGGTATTCATAATCTCTACCTAAAAGAAACTTTCAATTCTTTTGTCTCTAATTAAAGAAAAGAAGGCTATATAGTCTTTACAACCTTAACCCACATGACATAACTCCCAAATTAAATTGACTCGTAAATGAGAAATACCTCTAACATTCATATTAAAATGGCTAGTTAATGGTGGAATATGGTAACCTGCATGGGTTACAATATAATATAACTCCTATATTAAACCCAAATTTAAATATGACAATTAAATATTTAAATTATAATTAAATAGTGCAAGGAATGAAATGTGCTTATTAGTCATCTTTAAACTAGTTCCATAAATTTAGCCGAGTTTAATAAATGCAACTTAAAATGCATTTAATGCAACTATTTCTTGAAACTCAACTTTACACAACATATAAGGGAGGTCTCCAACGTCTTCTAGAATTTCTTTAGTATACAAGGTTTGTTATAGTTTCTTGGCTCTTGTCCTTGTAATTGGACCTTGAGGTATGAAAATTTCTTGGTCGTGGTTCATATCAAGGTATACTACTGAAATACTATCGATGGTGCCTAGTGGGGAGAATCATGACCTTTTGACTGTTCCATCTTGAGTGGCATAGTGATAGGTAGTTTTACTATTCTAGCCTGAAAAGGCAAAGTAGCAAGTAAACTGTTCTAACCCGATGAGGGTACATGAGTAGGTGGTTTATTGTTCCAGTCTGGAAAGACATAGTGACAGGTAGTTTGTTAATCTTAGGAACAAGTAGATGTTGCCCGACACTAATAAGGAGAATCCATAGAGTTTAGTAGGAAGATACGTATGGAGTATGATCACTTCGAGCAAAAATGGCTCCTCTTAACTTGTGAGTATTACCTTAAGGCTTCTCCATGGGCCACAGTTATTCGAGGCACATTTTGCTAGGAACAGTTATGAACACTTAGCATATAAAATTAAGTATGACAAGAGTCTACAACTAGATTCCTTATTGATTATTTTTATACTCATTCCATATTATTCTATTTTTTCCAAACGGACTGCAGACCACTGTTGAGGGCTAGAGCATGCAGATCCATGCAGCTGTAGAAGGTGCCCTTTAGATCGAGCCGTCTTTCTTCTCATCATTTTATTATTGTTTTAAATGCTAATTATTCAAACTTATGTATTTTTTTAAACCATTTTAATTTGACTCCGAAGATATCACACCTTTAAACTACTTAAATTCCTTGTGTCTCCTGTTCTACAAAATAAAATTTTACTGCGCTCCTTTTATCCTCAATGTCCGTGACAACCTGTAATTCAAGGCATCAAAAATTGTGATGTTACATTCAAACACTAAGATTAAAAAAATAGCAATACTACCTGGCAATGTATAATAACTAAAATTAAGTATAAAAATAAGTAGGATAGGGTTAGAATGATTTTAACAATTACTATTAAGTCAAATCCCATTTAACTCTATCAAACAATAAATATAAAAATCTAAGTTAAAGAATCTTACAAATGAAAGCTCTAAAATGGTTATGAAAAATTAATGAAAAAATCAAGCATCACCTTAATTTTGAGAGGAGAAGGGAAAAGTTAGGATATGAGAGAGAAGAAGAAGAGAAAGGTAGAACAAAATTTTACTCCTCAAAAAGGTAAATAAAAAAAAGGAGGCCAATTTCCCTAAGAAATATCAGAAATCTCAAATACATGAAAATGGCAATACAAACATCATTCAAAATCATTAATACTCTTTATGGTTCAGTCCTTAAGAGATGAAGATATCCATTAACACCTCATCCAAAATACCAACAAAAACAAAATACCTAATTCCTTTATTTGGAAGCCACCCACCAAATCTCTTCCCATACCTCCCTTTGAAAAGGACAGCCACCGCCTCATATAGAAAGAAAGCTCATCTTTCTCCTAAGATGACACAATTCAAAAAATAAATGTCAAACTTATCAAAAAGGAAAACAGAGGCCCAAGAAGGCTGACCCTTACTACTTGAATCACTTGGCCCCGCCACGTATGAGATCACTCCACCAAAAGGGCCAGAAGCTGATGCCCACCTTCTGTTCCTGCAAGGAAAAAAGACAAAGGTGGGGTGTCCACAATTTGTGATGAGAACTGTCCAAAACCTTCCCCAGATGTCTATTTTTTTTTTTTTTGGTTAGAAATAAGATACGATATTGTCCACTCTGAGCATAAGCTCTCATACGGTTGGAGATGTATTCCTTACCTATAAATCCGTGATCATTCCCTAAATTAGCCAACCATCCTCAGAATTTTTGCAGTTTCAAATTCGGCTTCCCAGGTATGTGTTTAGTACCCTTTTCCGATATGAGTACCTTGAGTTTTGTGAGATTTACTATATCAGACCTAAATGAAGCTGCAAAGAGTTGAAAAAGAAACCGGTTCTTCTTCTGGAGCACAATATTATTTCAATTCAAGACTGTGAAAAAGCTTCATAATGAAATGATAATACTTTATTGCTGTGAGAAACTACAAAAAGAGCTCATCCAATGAACCAAATTGATGATGGGATAGGAAGTAAACATATAATACAGATGGATGGTTAGGTGCAGCAGCTGAATGGATCTATCTGTACGGGCTCCTCTATAAAACACATCATGCTAAGAATAAGAATTTCTACTATCTATACTTTTACTGTCTCATTATTAATTGATAGGCTACGAATATAAGAAGCAAGCTCAAAACTGAGAAAACCTGCAAATAAATTATTCACAAATCAGATACTTTATACAATAATGTAGAAACAGTAATAGGAATTGCAAAACAAAATAATTGGTGTTCTTACATTTCTTTTGGACGATGAATACAACAACTCTGGGAGATACCCCTGCAATCCAATGTTATAAACTGGTGTACCATCAGGATAGTAAAGACCATAGTTTCTCTCCGATGCTGGACCGGGCTTCAAATCCTCGTTAAACAAAGCAAAAACATAGATATCGATTGGAACTGATGGTTTTGCCGGGGTTCCTTGTCCACTCTGAATTCTTCTTAGCAAATTACCATTATACAACCCTGCGTTCTCTGGTGTAGCACCGACCTCGTTCATATCGCCCTGAGATGGCCAACCAGTCTCAGAGACTTGGACTTGGATATCTGTATGTCCCATGGCTTTGATGGCAGCATAAACCGCATCGATTTGAGCATACAGCATATTGTCATAATGCAAATTTGTAATGGGATCAGTCATCCCTTGGTTAGGCTGGAACAGCACATATTCTAAGGGAACTTGGGCAGGGCTATCCTTATATGCAAAAAAGGGATATGCATTTATAAGAAAAGGTGACTTAACCATCGAGTGGAAATTGAGAATTGGCTGTATGAATTCAGCAAGATCCGGCTTGAATGTCCCAGCCGACGGAGGGAAAGAGTTGGCTAGGATATTAAGAGAATGAGCTGTGGTAACAGAAACCTGCTTATCCAGCCTAAGATTAACAAGCGCGTTATAAACAGATTGCATTGCAGGAAGAAGATTAGACCTTAATTGGGAATCATTGGAGTTGAAAACTTCATTGCCAACTGTGATGCAAGTGATTTGAGTCTGAGAGATGTGTGTTTGAATATTTTGTTGAACCCAAGCTAGGGCTTCCTCGGGATCGGACATGTTCTGAAGATATTCATTACCAAGTCCTATAATGAAATTCACATCACTCCTGGAGAATGCAAACAAGACATTAGGGTCTGCGTCGTACAATTTTACTCTACTGATGTTTAGACTTTGGAGAAGAATGGCGACGCGTGATGGAGACGGCAGATTATTAGCGATCTGGCCATAGTTAATTCCAATTCCAACACTCATGGTTCGGATTACTGAACCTGAAATAAAACACAATCCGAATTCAAGAACAGCCAAAACGTTGAAAGAGGAACGAATCTTAAATTGAAAATTACAGGGCATCACAATTTCGTAATTATTCACTGGAGAACAGAAATTCGTAAAAGACAAAGAATATGCTACAAAAACGGAATTACAATCAACTAATCGTTGCAATTTGTAGAGTAGAAGCAAAAGCAAAAAGAAACCAGAAAGAACTACAATCCTCTGCAACTCACTGAATGCAGGAAACAAACATAGAATCTCACTCGATGACACACTCACAACTCCCGTAACCTAAATTTCAACATTCGTTCTTGAATATCCGATTAAAAAGAAACCAGAAAGAACGACAATCCTCTGCAACTCACTGAATTCAAGAAACAAACACAGAATCTCACTCGATGACACACTCACAACTCCCGTAACAAAAATTTCTACATTCTTTCTTGAATATCCGATTAAAACAAACAAGAAACAAGTTCCAAAGCATTTTCCGCAGTTTCCGAGCAGCCAAACAACCAAGAACAAGAAAGCAAACCTGAAAGAGTGAAAACCATCAACAGAACTCGGAAGAGGCGGTGGAAGTTAGCCATGAAGGACTGAAATGATAAGGCCAAACCAACAAAACACCGCCGCACCGCTACGTCCGCCTCCGTAACGGCCGTGAATCAGCAGAAGGATAATCCCCGGCCAGAAACTGGGGGCTAAATTTCATGGAGTACGCGTTTTACAGTGAGACGCTGCAGACGCATCCGGACAGCCTTTATTTGAATTACCTTGTTTTCTAAATAATATATATTTTTAGATAGTTATTTGTGTAATTAAATATAATTAAATATACAGTTTTTAGGTTAAAATGACAATATTTATTTTTTACAGTTTTCAGAAAATAGATTATTCCGAATCTAAATTGTTCCCATTCCCTCACACCCTCTTTTTCAATAATCAATTCATAAAAACCTGTGGGACCCTCCCAAATATTTCTAATTTAAACCTTTTTCTAAAAAAAATACTAAAATTTTATTAAATAATTTTTATTTATCATTTTATCCTTGAATAACCCACCTTAAACTATTAATTTTTTTATAATATTCATATAGTTTAGGAGTAATAATTGTTAGACGAACACGACTCTCCACAATGGTATGATATTGTCCACTTTGAGCATAAGCTCTCATGGCTTTGCTTTGGGCTTCCCAAAAGGTCTCATACCAATGGAGTTAGTATTCCTCACTTATAAACCCATGATCATTCTCTAAATTAGCCGATGTGGAACTTTCATCATCCAACAATAATAATATATGGGAGAAAATACTTCTAAACTTTATAATTTATTTTAATAATTTCCTCCATTTTTAAATACCTTAATAATACCCTTAAACTTTAGAAAGAATCTAAAAATTGTATTATTCTAAATATGTGGATAGAAATGGATATCTATACCTATAAACTATATTTCTCCATAAATCTCTCTCCCTCTCCCTGCCATCTTTCTACCCACTAGATCAGTCCAATGATCTATACAATCTCGCCCAGTAGAATGTCTATGGCCCAATTGGTCGCCAACGACCTAACTTCTAGACTTGTATGTGCATCGACCCAGTTCAGTAACCTAACCCATGACCTAATGATGTTACCTCATGATAAACTATAATCGACCATAAGGCATACAAGACGGTTCATAACAAAGATACAAATATACCATGCCCTAAAGTAGCATTCCATAAGACAAGTCCATTAAGACACGAAGATAGCTAGGTACCACGTAAAAAACAAGAACCTTAGACAATAACAAAGAAATTAAGAATGAGGACAAGGATATGAATCATGAGAACTAGAATAAGAAAAATAGAATCTTAGAACTAAGGTCGGTAGATTAGAATCAAGATTTATAACTCATAATCCATGACAAAGGTCTTTGGATAAACCTGAAGATAGCTGGTTACCGAGTCGGGTTGAGTCTTCGTGACACACTTCACCGTCTAGTGCAAGAAGCATTGCTCCATTCCTCTCGTGGTGCGCCACTCTCTTGGCCAGACGCAGTCTTCCATTGGCGATTTGACACATGTCTTCGCCCCTTCCTGAAACATGTCCATCCTGCCGCCGCACGAATTTTCTAGATTTCTATTAGATTATCAATTCTTTTCTATTTTCTTTAAATTTTTAAAACTTCCTATACATAACTGGAATGAACTTGGTTTCTTGACTAAACCTATCGAATTTTAAACCATCTTTACCAAGGTATTTTTCTCGTAATTTATAATTAATCATAAAACGAAATAAACATGTCCAAAGATGGTCCAAAACTATAAATCTTACTATTCCTTGACACACGCCAGAATGTCGTATACCGATTTAAACTAACTCTGACTTCCTTCATGAATATTGTGCAAAATTCCTCCAAGAACATCAAGATAATCCCAAAAAAAACTCCAAATCGGGAGAAAAACCAAAACCAAAAGCTCGAAATTCTTACCTTTGTTTCTTACTTGATTCTTAATGGATTTGAGTAGTCCAAAAGTCGAGAATGGTTCGTCCAAGGCCACTAATCTTGTGAAGGAACTTCGAAATTCTAACTCTAAACTATGATTTGGAGCAAATTCGGTATCTCTTCGCTTCTCTCTCTCAAAACCCCAAGCTTTTTCTCTCTTCCTTTCCTTTCCTTTGTTCTTTTTTTTTATTCTCCGTTAACCTTCTTGGTAGGAATAACCTTGTTAGGGCTAATCCATACCAGTAATTAGAAAAAGGGTCAAAATTACTATTTTTCTTCTCGATTGACTTTGACTCAATTTTTTACTTTTATAGCTCACTTTTACCTTACATGTAGACCTTAAATTTCTACATACTCATATCCTAAACATATGCAATCATACTTTAGGGACCTATCTTTATTTTTCAGGGGTGGCCTCCAATCTCGGACTACTATGGATGTATAGTACGGAAACACACGATCTACACATGCAAGTGTGAATCTCCATGGGGCTTGCACACCCTTTGGACCCTTTCTAGTCAAGCTAATCTGTAGCGATATCTGGAGGTCAGTAGAACCCCTTGGTGTCATCCTTCCCATGAACACCCTCATCATCATATTGTGCTTGACCACACTTATCGTCTTTGGGGAAGTACTTCTAAATTTCATCTTATCATCTCTTCTAACAAACCTGCTCATCTCTTTGATACATTAAGTAACATATGCTCGTTGGATATTTATATTAATATCATTTTTATGCTCTTGAGGCTGTGTCCTATGTTGGCCTATCGACATGATGCAATATAACACCATCTGTAATGATCTAAAAGAAATAAATTTAATTAATTAATTAATAAATAAATAAATAAAACAGTTGTTGCGCCAAGTCGCTGCTATAGAGCTGCTATAATGGAGGGAGAGGATAGTGACACACGTGGGTTGGAGTTGTAGAAACATTGAGGAGAGAAGGGTTTGTGAGTTGGTGGAATGAAAATTATAAAGGTCCGGTAAGAATGTTTAAAAAAAAAAACGTAGAATAGAGGAATAGAAAGAAAGAAAAAAAAGAAAACGAGGAAGGAGAATCTTACCCATATACTCGGTAAATCGTAAGGTTCTTCAGCGTTTGTTGTGATAGTGTGCAAACGTGAGGATGGGGCGAACGAGTGTGATGATTTTCAGCCATTGAAACTCTGAATTTAAGCTGATTTAAGCGTTTATCCCAAAGGTAACGAAAACCCATTTGTTTGACCTTTTAAATTTCGATATCTTGGTCTATATTGCGTAATAAGTTATAAAATAAGGCTGGTTAGAATTATAATAAGGAGATCTATAAAGTTGTAGAAGAAATCGAGGTGAAATTCAGATTGTAGAAGTAAGTTATGACTTAGGGATACAACGGGTATTAACGGAAAAGTTGGGAAAAATTGCAGAAAACGCGAGGTTGAAGACGAGCGCGTGAGAGACACGTGGGGCGAATGGGAGTCCGAGAGTGAGAGCGCGACTGTGCGCAGATCAGGGGCGTGAGAAAATCACACCGAGCGTGTGCAGGCGCGTGCGTCATCATTTTGGCTCCCGGTTTGTCCTGTTCGACTCCTTTTGACCTGTCCTATCAAAGTTAGTCTATATTTATCTTGAAAATGGTGAAATATAGGTCTAATTGGAAGAAATTGGGTTGAAATACCCTATTAAACGTACAACCAAGGGAAAAAGGGATTCGAAACCAAGTAGTATATCGTGTGTTAAACTAGTTCTTTAACTTCTTTTACAACATGCGAGTATGTTGTTTACATGATTAAGAGCTTAGTATGTTAATATGTGCTATGATAATATTGACTAATTAATTGTGTATTGTGATTGCTTGCCTGTGATGTAATCATGTTATAAATGATTACTAGAATGTTCTATGTGTCGAACATTATAAACATATGAAACCATGCATTAGACGTGAGTATGCTAAGCATGTTAATGGAAAGGTTCTGATTCTAGGATATGCTTATAGATTGTGGAGCCATGACCTAATTATACGAGTATTGTAGTTTACTAATTCCCGCAGAGTTCTTGACCAACGCGCTGTGTCCTAAGTTAGAGAGAACGAGTACTCCTAACCGTTGGTATATGAGTTATACTAGCCGCTAGAGAAATTAGTAGACCGGTCGTATTTGACAGAGAGCGAGTCTTACATACAAGTCCAAAAATTCTAGATAAGCATATAAAGAGAGTCAGTAACCTAAGCTGGAGGTAGCTGAGATACCTCATTAACGAACAGATGATCCTAGTAAGAGAAACTAGAGTCAATGGCGAATAAAACTTAACAACATCGGGAAAGATTAGTTATAATTCTTGAAAGATAAGTTAAATGATCTAATTACTCCTCAAAATTATTATAACTTTTCTTTCCAGATTTAGATGATGCAAGCCAACCGAGTACGAGACCAAAGGGCTACTAGAGACTATTGGGAATCCATGTCTGGGTTGGTTTATGTAATTAGTTATTTAAAATTTATGTTGGCTAATAATGTTTTAAATAGAACTGGTTTGAAATATTTTACTTGATGTTTATGTACATTTTTTTGTGGAAATCTTTTGCAAAATTTATGATTGGTTGTCGGAGTTTGTTATCGGTATCGGTGGTAACTCCTGATAATCGTGTTGTCGATGAGCTTGTGTTACACCATTATCATATAGCATGCTTAATATGGAAAACATGTCATGCAATCATCATACTCACCATATTGTCATAAAGTACCTCAAGCATATCAAGTACGTCATTTATCGAAATATATATATTACGCACATCATCAAGCATCATAACTCATTTATCATCATATACTAGTATACGACATCATACGATACAACTCATACATGAGCATAACTCATACATCATAAATTTTAACTCATACAATTTATAGTCTATTCTATAATAAGGTCACTTGCTTGGTTGACATCAAGCATATTAAGTAGCCAAAGTTCTTGGAATTCGTTTTCACTTATATCGAGCTTTCACCTATTTTAAATATAAACTTAATTGACTCAATAAAAAAATTGAATTTCATGTTTTCATTGTTTTTATAGTGCTGGGTAATAAAACTTAAATAAAAAAATATATTATTTAAAGTTAAGACCGAGGTAAAAATTCTTGATCTACATTATTTTTTTCTTTTTATTTTATTATTAGTATTTTCGTTGTTACATTACATTTTTAAAATAATTTCAAAATAACTTCAAAATTATAAGGGTTGGGTTGAATGGGATGTCGGGTTTGGCTTGGATTCAAATTTTTGAACCCGATCCGATTCGGGTCGAGTTCGGGTTCCAAAAAAAATTGATTGGGTCAACCCAACCCAACCCAACCTGAAAACATATATAAATAAATAAATAAATAAAAGCCCAACAGCCACAACCAAAGGATTGAACGGGGCCAAAGACCAAAATCGAAGCCCACGTTGTATTATCTGTCACTACGTCCTGCGATGGCGTACACATCTGGCGTCTACCATTTGACTGTGAGTCGGAGACTTTTGTCTCTTGGACTCATCTCTAACCTTTTACTATTTGTCTCTTGTTCGGTCTTCATTTTCACAGTCTATCACTCTCTCACAGTCTCACACTGAGTCTCTCGTCTCACTTTTTCACTCTGAACCTCTCAGTCTCTCACTCTCAGACTTCGACTTCTCTCCGTGATGTCGCGATGCTGTGGTCTTGACTCTCCTCTTCGTCTCTCAGTCTCGATCTCTCCTCGTCGTCGGTAGTGGATCTCTTCTTCTCGTGGTTGAAAGAACTCTTAGCTTAGCTACTGAGCTACCGTTGTGGATGAAGCATTTTTTTTTTATGGCATTTTGATGGTATTCAAATTGGGATGGTATTTTGATGACATTTTTTACACTCTACCCAATACCAGCCGTGAGTGCACACTCTGCACTCCATTAATTGTGGCTAGATAGGTGGAAACTATAGTTATTTGGCATCTTTTTAGGGAGGCTTAGTTAAATTAAAAAAAAATATATTGAAACAACTGGAACCCAACCGAAAATAGAGGGTTGGGTTGTGAAAATTTTTGGATTGGGTTGAGTTACCAATCCAACAAACCGGAACTTTTGGGTTGGATCAAAAAAACCCTCAACCAAACCCAACCCGGACCATTTACACCCTACCTCAAACAATCTATATAATTTAACAATGATGGATAAATTTTATTTAATTTTCACTCATTTTTTCATAAATATAACCAAAAAAAAAAAATGATGATTAATTACTTAAAAAAGAACTTAAAATTTTCAATAAAATATAATTGATTTTTTTTTTCTTTTCATAATTTGCTTTCAATTTCACAACAAATATATATTTTAAGAAATTTAAATCTACATCAGAGTACCTTTTCGAGTGGAAGTCGATTGGTGATGTTGTGAATCGACACTATCCTACTATTCTTCAATTAAGAAAAGTCTACAAAACAAGTCTTTCCAAACAATCTAGATGTAAATTTAATGCAGTTTAATTTTTTATTTTTTTTCTTTCCGTTTTTAAAAAATCAATCACATCAGAAATAGTGAAGGAACTGGAATCGCCTAATGAAAATCAATGACAACGAAAATAGTGAATGAGTTGGAATCACGTAATGAAAATCAATAACAACGGAAATAGTGAATGAACTAGAATCGTGTAATGAAAATCAATAACAACGAAAATAGTGAATGAACTAGAATCGCGTAATGAAAATCAATGACAACGAAAATAGTGAATGAATTGGAATCACGTGATCGTATTGTTATTAATTTGATGTGTAATTGAATTATAAACGTAACTAAAATGTTACCCGTACTTACTTTCCTTTTAAATTTATAATCAATTTAACTATAATAAAATATGCTACAAAAATTAAAATAATTACCTTATGTCTTTTTTTTAAAAAAAGAAAATTATTAAAAATATTTTATCTTAAAAAATTAAAAAGTTCATAAACCTTGTAATAATCATGACAGAATATGTAATACAAACCTTGTAAACCCAACGAATATACTATTTCTTAATCTTTCTTTTCACTGTATATTACTTTTC
Source organism: Cucurbita maxima (assembly GCF_002738345.1). Lineage (NCBI taxonomy): Eukaryota > Viridiplantae > Streptophyta > Magnoliopsida > Cucurbitales > Cucurbitaceae > Cucurbita > Cucurbita maxima. The sequence goes on from NW_019272055.1 coordinate 1,200,472, forward strand.
TACATATAGTTTCCATACATTTGCATAAACCCGCTAGTAGGCTCGTTAATATATTCCTTATGTCTGACTATGGGCTAGAACACAATCACACGGTCAAAAACCAATAATAAAAAAAGGAGGGCATATACTAACGTGGTGTACGTCACAACATACTGGATAAGTAATCAATACTTGTGTAACATACCACATGCATGAAGTCATGCATTAAAAATCATGGTTCAAAGTACATAATACTTCCATACTTATCAATACTTATCATGACATAAATTTCCTATGAGACTTATATACACATTCATGCTATTTCATTCATGCTTATCGTACATGATACATCATGGTGTCTCAAATGGCACAAACGTGATCATATTGACATAGCAAACATACTTAACAAATAGGAAATACATGCATAAAAAAAATTCGTTGAATATCATATCATAATTAATAACACGGAAATAGACCGCATGTCACATGTTATTCATACACCAAACAATTCATCCAACCTAACTCGTAGGAATTCCAATAGTACGTGTACTTACAATTTTGTCTAAACCATTGTCCTTTTGCTTTCCTTAGCTGGTCTTAGCCTAATTTTGCTTGATGTGATCAAACCTGGCTTGAACCAAGTCCAATTACGTCAAAAATAGCTTCATAACTGTAAAAAAAAATAGTAGGATGTAGAACAAATTGATAAACATATTTGAATTCGAGTTGATCCAAGGATTTTTTTTTTTTTTTTTTTCAATTTGACTACAACAATATACCTATCTAAAAAGAACTTTTGTCCCTTAAAAGTATGTTAAACTTGGAAGAACATATGTTACTTCTTCATCATTCCATCCTCCTGTTCTAGTGTTCAAGGTCTTTACTTCTCGGAAGAAGGAAAAAAAAAAAAAACATGTATGGGATTTTCCTCATAACCAAGCTCTAGTCTAACTACAAAGGCTTATGGTCTATCATATGGGTATAGTTGATCATGTACTTACGAAACACAAATAAATAAAACACATTATGCATCACATATAAAGATGGTGACGGAGCCAATAGATATATTACCAATCCAATTCATTCTAGAATTTTGAAAAGCTCAATGAAGCATGAGCCTAAGCCTAAGCTTTCACTTCAAAACCTCAAAACACTATTCATCGGCGCTTTGTCATTTACTTATAATTTCAAGTCTTTTTATAATACATCGGTGTATTTTTTCTGTCTATTCTAGGCTATATGCATCCTCATCTTGATCTTATGCACCAGCTCATTAGTGGCTTGTACAAACTTTGGTTCTAATAAGACGCTTTCATCCACTTTGTCTAAATATACTAGAGACCTATACCATTTTCCACACAAAGCCTAGAACTGTATCACGCCTTTAGTTGCTTGAGATTTATTATTAGAGATTCCGAGAAATGAAACTTAAATCTCAATTGCTTGAGAATCCAACACGGAGATACGTAAAAAATATTCCAACGTCTGGTTCAAACATCGTCTCTCTCTAGGTGAAAAGAAGTATAAAAAATATAATCAAGAACACTACATTTTTTTGAAGACTGTAAAAAATTTGACGTGAAACAAGGGTCCAAATCCGACACTATGAAAAATGGCACCGCATGTCATTTGAATATCTCCCTATATATTTGTGCCAATTATCCACAAAGTAGATAGTTTTTATGGTAATAAATGTGTGGGTTTGATGAGTCTATTGATAATCACAAATATCACCATTTAACCTTCAAGGTTTTTGGTAGACTTACGATGAAGTCCCTCTCCACTTCCACTCTAGAACGGCTCAAAGGTTGCAACAATTCTTATCCTCTATTTCAATGCCTTGATTTATTTGCAAACACATTTATTTACAAACTTTTTTATATTATTCTTCGAGATGCACCACCAAAAATGTTGTTTTAGGTCTTGGTATATTTTACTACAACTTAGATGCATAGAAAATAAGGTGAGTTATGAGCTTTCATTCAATCTCATTTCTCAACTAATCACATGTTGGTACACAAAAACATCCTTGATAGAGAAGTTTGTTGTCCTAGGGTCTATCATAAATCAACAAGCATTTGTCACATAGTTGTCACTTGTTGACCCATCAAATATTTATTAGTATATTTTGGTATCTTATATCTTTTTGTTTTGTAGTACACCATCATTATAGTTCTTGAAACTATCTTACTTTTGGTACCAACCATATGCACTAAAAAGTGCTTTGGGCATCTCTTTTAACGTCAACTTCTTGAGGGGATAATCTCCTTGGTACATGGTTTTTCTTTAAGATGACAATTTAGCTAATCACTAGTAAGGATGTTCAATTTGGCATCCGTTAATTGAGCATCAATAATTTGGTATAAGACCAACTATTATTGAGACAAATATTTTCATGTTCCAGTATAGAGCATTAATCTTCTCATGTTACCTTACTAACACGAGAAAGAGCACCAACCTTTTCGTGTTATCCTAGTTATTTATTCTTGACATCGTTACAATTTACAAACCTTCATATATTTATTCTGGACATCATTACAATTTACAAACCTTCATATATCCTCATGAACATCTAATTTGTAGAGTTATGGTCAGCACATTCTTTAACTTTTGAAAGCTCTAATCATAGTCTCACTATAGGTACAAGTAACACTCGTGCGAGGTGACTAAGCCAAACTAAAAAAATTCGAATAAACCTTCTACGTCATCTCATCAAATAAAAAAAAAACTTCCATGTCTAACTTCAAAAAAAAAAAAAAAAAAAAAAAAAACTTTT